>NC_056733.1:119289714-119537214 GCF_019279795.1 Protopterus annectens | reverse complement strand
ATGTACTGGTATACTAAGCCAGATCCTGTGGTCCTGATAGAACCTTCAGTAGTATCATATCATACCTGCATTATAAAGTTTGTCAAGGTGGATACCTATTGTGACATCAACATATCTTTGACAGGATTATCAGGCAGCTGGCTGAAAGTTTGGTGTTTTTCTGTTGATGTATATCTTTAAAATTCCACCATGTGAGCCAGGTAATTGAGTGTGCTTAAAGAGAACATGGGGTAGGCATATATACACTTTCCTAAGATGTTCACAGCTCTGGCCTCCCTCAGTGGACCATAGCACTGTAAGGTCTTGGAGTCTTCTTTAGAGCAAATGTTAACACCAGAGTATCCAGCTTAGGCGTTTCTAACCAGAAATTCCATCCTCTAGGAAGGGGCAAGACAAAGTCCAATTGTTTATGTTCTGGAATTACCATATCCTGGTTCTCTCAGTCAGCATTGGTGGCAACCTTTAAAATATCAGACAATGGCAGGACCACACAAAAAGATTGTTGGATAGACCTGAAAACCTTCTATACTATATGGGCTAGCAAACTGACCCTATGTTCTCCTCACAATGGACACTATAGAATCTATAGTGTCCATTGTGAGGAGAACATAGGGTCAGTTTGCTAGCCCATTGTTTGATGCATCATCTCCAGGACTTCCCAAATTTGCAATCTTCACAAGGGGAAGCAGAGGAGTTGGCATCTTCCTTATCATCTGAATCAGCTGTAAGGGATTATGTAACTGAATCTACGTAATTCCTCTTATAAGCAGAATGAAGAAGAACAGGAAAACTTTCTTTTGCAGGCTAATGTGGTCTGAGGGAGCTGTGGAAGGATTTTATTCTATCGGTCCAGTAGGCCAAGTCGTGTGGCCTGAGACTCTAAAAAATACATATTTAGAACAGTAGACAGTAGAGCAGGTGCCAAGTTGGAAGCAATCTCTCCTTTGTCTGAACAAGCAAATAAGGTCACTGGTGAAATCTTCTAAGGCTGACTTCAAGTCCAAATTGGCCACATCCACCACAGACAATCACAAGGTGTTCTTCACATACTGTCTGCTATCGCAAAGGCAACATCCAAATCTGCTCTTAACTGGTGGTCAATAACACCACATACACAAACACCATTGATATAGCCAACCTGCTGGCAGACAGGTTCAGTGAAAACTTCACTCCCCTGTCCCCCCATCAGTAAACCACGACATCCCCAGCACCTGCCTCCCTCCCCTCATCACCAGGGAGCAGGTCCTTAAAGCCCTCTCAAAGGCAAAAAATACAATCTGCATGGGACCCGATAACATCCATGACTGTATCCTACATGAACTCAGGCATGAGCTCTCAGCTCCATTAGACACCCTATTCAACCAAAGCCTGAGCACCGGCTTCATCCCAGCTGAATGGAAGACAGCCACTGCCATCCCTCTACACAAAGGTGGAATGTCCACTGACCTAGGCAATTATAGGCCCATCAGCCTAACTAGCCTGATCTGCAAGGCCATGGAATGCATTATCATGAATCTTATAAACAAGGACATTGGCAACCTCCAAACGCTTGACCCCACACATTTTGTTTTTGTGTTAGACTTGGTTGACTTCTTCGAAACAGTTACCAATGCCATGGACAAGGGGAAGACAGTGCACACCACCTACCTTGACCTAGCCAAAGCCTTTGACACTATTCCCCAATTGGGCATAATAGATAAACTCTCCCAGCTAGGCATCAACCTGTATGTTACCAGATGTGTAGCTAACTGACTCACTGATAGAACCCACACAGTCAAAGTAGGGGAAACCACCTCTAGTAGTAGATTCATAACTAGTGGTGTACCCCAAGGATCAGTCTTGGGCCCTCTACTGTTTGGGATATACTTTTCTGAGGTGCAAGCCAAAACCAGTGGTCTGTGGCTGACCATGTTTGCAGATGACTGCAAGCTGGGTGCTGTCTTAAATTCCCCTAGTGATATAAACATCCCCCAAGAGAGCCTTACCAAAACTAATGACTGGTGCCAGAAGCATAGACTCAGACTGAATGCCAAGAAATGCATCATTATCCCCTTTGGGGAAAATGGCATCCTCACTAATTATCACATTAATAACAATGTACTAAGCATGCAGTCAGTCGTGAGGGACTTGGGCACCCAGGTTGATAGCAACCTGACTTTTCAACACCACGTTGCCTCCGTTGTACAGAAGGCTTTCTACATGGCCCACCTCATAAATAAGGGTATTTAATCCAAGAACAAGGAGGTCATAACATCCCTGTACTCCCCCCTTTTCAGACCCATTATCGAGTACAATGCCCCCTTCGGCATGTACCTTGCCAAGCATATGCAGCAGTTGGAGAGACCACAGAAGTTCCTGACCAGGAAAATCCAAAGTCTCAAACACTTATCCTATATAGATAGGCTAAAAGCCCTGTCCCTCTACTTAGTCTCATACAGATTGCTCAAAGGTGACCTGTGTCTGGCATACAAGGCCATTTCAGATCCAGCCTTGATGGAGTTGCTGCATATCTGTAAGACAAACTCCACTCGCACAACCCACACGCAAGGCCTTAACCTGGTCTGTGACATTATTAGAACTTGTTGGTGGGATAGAGTTGTGTCCCAAAGACTCCCCCATTTGTGGAAGAGACTCCCTCTCTATGTCAAGCAGAGTACCTCTATAGCCCTCTTTAAGAGGAACCTGGACGACTGGATGAGAAACAGAAAATATAACCCTGGGACCCCACCTGTGTCCCTGCTGGACAGGGAAAACAGCTGCTGACTCTACTGGAACATGGGCAAAATTCTTGGCTAGGGTTATAAGAGTCTCCGAGCCAATAGCCTAGTATCATCCTATGAAACTAAGACAAAATTGACATAATCAAAGCGTACAATCTGGGAAGGGGGAGCCACAACAGCAAAGCTCTGCACTGACATCAGTGTCAGCCACAAAGCTACTTGACTCAGATTCTCAGACACGGTACCAAGCGCCCTGATATCAGCCCTGAAAAGATGGGTGTCAAAGCTGTGAGTTTAAAAACTCATCATAAAGTCACCACAAGTTTGGAGTGATGATATCAGTAGCATCAACACCAGCTGATCTCTAAACTGAAAATTTTGGAACCACAGCCATTCATGCCAAAAGTGTCATCTGTATCTTAGCAAATAACCCTGGTTGGGGCATCAACATCAATGATGTACCAGTCGATGACAGACATTTTGTGGTCAGTACCAAAGTGTGGGGTTCAGTGACTGAAAACCTTGGTGTTCTGGGTTGCAGAATACAATTGGTGGTTGATTCTCTGTTTACTATCAAAATTGAGTAAGAGAAAGAGGTGCCAGAAAACTTCTGCTGAGTTCAAAATAAGGCCTCCACAAACTTGTCATAGTTTTGGTGTAGCCTTAACTCAGCATCAAAGGTCTTGGATTATGATCCAATACACTGGCAATCTCCTTCTTAGGTGAAGTGTCAGCTACACCAGAAAAAAAACACTTGAGCTGTAGGTTGAACTACAACTGGAGATACTCACTTTTCAGTGACTTTAATAGGAACTTTTTTCAAAGCAGTGACCAATCTTTTTGATGCCACCTTAGATACCAGAGAGGAGAATTCTAGGTAGCTAGGTGTCTTAATCTTCCTTTTTTGACTGCTTCAGCAGTTGTAGCTTCAAGACTGAAGGTTCATAGATGGTCTTTAAAAAAAAAACACCTTTATTGAATTATAACTTGTGACATAGGCAAATGTATATTTATGTAAAAGTAATCAAGCCATATTAACGAGATCACATTTACAAACTTTATACATCACATAAGTTATTCTATACAATATAATCACACCAACATTACATAAATTGTCCAGTTTCTGCCTTCTCTTAAACCTCATTCATCCTCCAAAACATTTTCTGCTTGTATTGTTCCCACACTTTCCATTTCTCTATGTAATTTACTCCTACCCTTTTCTAAAGATCCTACTTATTGTTCTTTTATCTCTGTTACAATATCCATTTCTCTATGTAATTTACTCCTACCCTTTTCTAAAGATCCTACTTACTGTTCTTTTATCTCTGTTACAATATCCATTTCTCTATGTAATTCACTCCTACCCTTTTCTAAAGATCCTACTTACTGTTCTTTTATCTTTGTTACAATATCCATTTCTCTATGTAATTTACTCCTACCCTTTTCTAAAGATCCTACTTACTGTTCTTTTATCTCTGTTACAATATCCATTTCTCTATGTAATTTACTCCTACCCTTTTCTAAAGATCCTACTTACTGTTCTTTTATCTCTGTTACAATATCCATTTCTCTATGTAATTTACTCCTACCCTTTTCTAAAGATCCTACTTACTGTTCTTTTATCTCTGTTACAATATTCACCACTTCAAGTATGGTTGGTTTAGACTTTGATTTCCATTTTCTAGTAAATCCTTTTTTGGCAGCCATCAGAATTAAACTTAACAAGGCTTTACTATGTCTAGGCAATTTGGATCCTGTATCCCAGCTCAAAAAATAATTTTCTTAGTTACATTCATTTATTCGCCCAGTATTTCTAACAGAGTACTCTGAAGGGAATTTTTAAAGTCTGCCAACTCATTACACTCCAAGAACATATGCTCCCTGATACCCCTTTCTTCCCCATTACACCTCCAATACTTGCCATCTGCCTGAGGAAAAATTCTTTGGTGTCTGCTTGGGGTATAAAAGTACCTATGCAAACACTTCCAGGCAAATATCCTAAATCTACTAGATTTTGTTGCATATTTGGGGGCATACATACGCCCTCCCCTTGTTTGTTTGTGAATTGCTTATCTAATCTCTCCTTCTAATACTTTCTGACCTCCTCTGATTGACACTTATAGTTATCATGCAACATTGTATATGCCCTACTAATTATCTATTTTTAACAGCAGCTTTTGTTCTATATTCAACTAAAAACTTAGCCTGTGCAGGTCTTTCATTATGCTTCCCCCATCCCTTTCTATGTGCCTAGATTCTGATATTAACCCCCCCATCCCTTTCTATGTGCCTATATTCTGATATTAACCCCCATCCCTTTCTCTGTGCCTATATTCTGATATTAACCCTCCACCCCTTTATCTGTGCCTATATTCTGATATTAATCCCCCATCCCTTTCTCTGTGCCTATATTCTGATATTAACCCCCCATCCCTTTCTCTGTGCCTAGATTCTGATATTAACCCCCATCCCTTTCTCTGTGCCTATATTCTGATATTAATCCCCCATCCCTTTCTCTGTGCCTAGATTCTGATATTAATCCCCATCCCTTTCTCTGTGCCTATATTCTGATATTAATCCCCCATCCCTTTCTCTGTGCCTATATTCTGATATTAATCCCCCATCCCTTTCTCTGTGCCTAGATTCTGATATTAATCCCCCATCCCTTTCTCTGTGCCTAGATTCTGATATTAACCCCCCATCCCTTTCTCTGTGCCTAGATTCTGATATTAACCCCCCATCCCTTTCTCTGTGCCTATATTCTGATATTAACCCCCCATCCCTTTCTCTGTGCCTATATTCTGATATTAACCCTCCACCCCTTTATCTGTGCCTATATTCTGATATTAATCCCCCATCCCTTTCTCTGTGCCTATATTCTGATATTAATCCCCCATCCCTTTCTCTGTGCCTAGATTCTGATATTAACCCCCATCCCTTTCTCTTTGTCTAGATTCTGATAGTAATCCCCCATCCCTTTCTCTTTGCCTAGATTCTGATATTAATCCCCCTCCCTTTCTCTGTGCCTAGATTCTGATATTAACCCCCCATCCCTTTCTCTGTGCCTATATTCTGATATTAATCCCCCATCCCTTTCTCTTTGCCTAGATTCTGATATTAACCCCCCATCCCTTTCTCTGTGCCTAGATTCTGATATTAATCCCCCATCCCTTTCTCTGTGCCTAGATTCTGATATTAACCCCCCATCCCTTTCTCTGTGCCTAGATTCTGATATTAACCCCCCATCCCTTTCTCTGTGCCTATATTCTGATATTAATCCCCCATCCCTTTCTCTTTGTCTAGATTCTGATATTAATCCCCCATCCCTTTCTCTTTGCCTAGATTCTGATATTAATCCCCCATCCCTTTCTCTGTGCCTAGATTCTGATATTAATCCCCCATCCCTTTCTCTTTGCCTAGATTCTGATATTAATCCCCCATCCCTTTCTCTTTGCCTAGATTCTGATATTAACCCCCATCCCTTTCTCTGTGCCTATATTCTGATATTAATCCCCCATCCCTTTCTCTGTGCCTATATTCTGATATTAACCCCCCCATCCCTTTCTCTGTGCCTATATGCGGATATTAACCCCCCATCCCTTTCTCTTTGCCTAGATTCTGATATTAACCCCCCCATCCCTTTCTCTGTGCCTAGATTCTGATATTAATCCCCATCCCTTTCTCTGTGCCTAGATTCTGATATTAATCCCCCATCCCTTTCTCTTTGTCTAGATTCTGATATTAATCCCCCATCCCTTTCTCTGTGCCTAGATTGTGATATTAACCCCCATCCCTTTCTCTGTGCCTATATTCTGATATTAATCCCCCATCCCTTTCTCTGTGCCTATATTCTGATATTAACCCCCCATCCCTTTCTCTGTGCCTATATTCTGATATTAACCCCCCATCCCTTTCTCTGTGCCTAGATTCTGATATTAATCCCCCATCCCTTTCTCTGTGCCTAGATTCTGATATTAACCCCCCATCCCTTTCTCTGTGCCTAGATTCTGATATTAATCCCCCATCCCTTTCTCTGTGCCTATATTCTGATATTAACCCCCCATCCCTTTCTCTTTGTCTAGATTCTGATATTAATCCCCCATCCCTTTCTCTTTGCCTAGATTCTGATATTAATCCCCCATCCCTTTCTCTTTGCCTAGATTCTGATATTAATCCCTGATAGGGAAGGTACTTTCTAGCCTGCAGTCCAAATGTCTTCTTGACCATTCTGTTACCTTTCCGTGTCTAATTATTTGTTCCCAATACCTTGGCTCTTATGCCAGCTTCCTCTAGTAGATTCCAGCCCCCTTGCCTATTTTCTGCCCCCCTAATTGCAGTCATTCCTATTGGCAGAATCTCCTTTCCCTATTCCCATGTTGGCTTAATTCTTAGTACATTTTATGCTACTTTATGAATATAATATTTTTTCTCACTTTTTAATTTCTCCACATTGTTTGGGTTTTTAATACCATGCTGGGAATGCACCTTATTCCTAAGTCAAAGTATGATTAAAGTTCATGAAATTAGCATTGTTTCAGTCTTTGATGTCAGCCAGAAGTGCTCTTCGCAGCACCTACAATGTGCCCAGTAATGACTCCTTCTGTAAATCATATGGAGTTACATGAATCAGTAACATGTCTAAATGCAGTTGTAGATTCCTTTTTATAAGTTCCATTGATCTTACTACTATTGGAACTGTCTGGGTATCTTTCTTCCACATTGCTCTCGTTTCTGCCTACAAATCCTGATATTTATGCTTTTATGCCTCTCTGTATGCAAGACACTGCAGTTATTGGGTGTAGCGATTTCAATGATCACTGCTACTTTTGTTTTTTTTTTTCATGGATCATTATATCTGGCTTTCTCGTATCTCTCTTTTGAACTGTTGGTAATGGGTGATCCCATGTGATGTGTCATCATTTTCTATGAGGCTTTGTGGCTCATGTTTCCAGTGTTTTTGAGCTACTTCAATATTACAATGTTGCACAATCCCCAGTGCAACAATCTTGCCAGATTATTATGCCTTTCAGTATACAGTCCTTCTGCCATTAGTTTGTCACAACCAACAACAAGGTGTGCAACTCTTTCCAATTTGGTTTTACAAAACCTACATTTGTCTGCTTTTCCCACATGTTCAGTGAGCTTTGTAAATCAGTGTGTAAGTACTCCACTATCTTGGGCCATGAATATTAACCTTTCAACATTTGGTTTGAATTTGCCTCTCCTTAACCATTCCTACATTCGATTCTGGTCAACATGAGGTTGTTCCAGGAGTTTTCTATACTTGAAACTATATTTATGCATTTTTCACATTCCTTGCCTTCTCATCTGGTCCTTCACCTTATATATATATTTTTTTGGCACATTCAGTTGCTGTCTGATTTTTATCTACTTCTGGTTTGATTTTCATTCCTGCTTGATGCTGATATGCTTCTGCTAGACTAAGCAGGGAAGTCATCTTAGATTTATTCTCCTCATGTTTCAAAACTTTTACTATGTTTGGGTCTTGTGAGGTCAGCAGATATGTGTGCAGTCCCACGATTGCAGATCTATACATGTAATCAATTTCAAGGAGGCCCATACCTCCTTCAGAACGGGGAATATATAATCTTGGTATGCACTGATTTTTATAAATCATTTGGTAAGCATGAAGCATCCTTCCTGTTTTCCTGTCTAATCTATACAACATGTTTTGGGGCTAGTCAATCACTCTAAAACTGTAAGTTAAGACAAGAAGAGCAAATTGGTTTATTGCTTGGATTTTGTTCCTAGATGTCAATGCTGTTTTCAGGATTAATTTAAGTCTTCTAAAATATTCCTTATTAAGTTTTATTCGCATTTGTTCATGTTTTATTGTTGATCCTTCATCACTTCCCAAATATTTATACACTCCCTCTTGCTCAAGTTCTTTCATATCACATTCTTGTTCCAAACTGATGTTTTCTTGGTGCTGCCATTTTCCTGTTTTAAAGGTTGCTTTTGCATATTTATCAAGACCAAATGACATTCTTATACCATCTGAAAAAGTTCTGACTACTTGCAGTTGTGCTCTCAGTTTCTCATGTAATGAGCTATACAATTTTAAATCATCGACAAAGAGAAGATGCGATGCCTTCACACTTTGTTGTTTTCTAGGAGTCAGATTATAACCATGGCCTAATCTGTTAAGTAGATGGCTTAAAGAGTTAACGGCAAGACAGAATAGCAGCAGTGACAGGGAGTCAGTCTGGAATATCCCCCTTTGAATTTTTATCCCTGGAATAATAATTTGTCCTTTATCATGGCTTAATTGCACAGTGGTCTGCACTGTTATATGGTCACTGTGATGTAGTTGATCAGTGTAAGGCGTATCTTATACATTTTTCTGTTACTAATTTAGCTGCAAAGTAATATATCCTGTTTACTTCTGTTATAGTGCATGGATCTCTAAGAATAGCCCTAATTACTGTGTTCATTTGTTTTATCAAACTTCTGACTTTTTGGGTTTTACTTATCTTCTGCATTCTATTTCTTTCATTGATCTTAATATATCCATCTATCTCTATTAAATCAAGCAACTTGTTTCTTAGCTCATTTTCTTCAAAACTGAAGGCAAATGTTTTGTTCTCCATTTCCTGCAGGCATTCTATAAAGAGTCATATAACATCTTCTGGTGGCACATTCTTTTCAATTTCATCCTGTGCCATCCATTGTTCTGTCATATGAGGACTCACTGGCCTATCACTCCTCAACATTAACTGCGTCAGTTTCCAGTTTCCTGTTCCTTCCCTTGCCATCCAGCTTCAAGTGAACATTTATACTGGTTTCCTGTGGAAGGCTCCAAGATGTCTTCATATGACAACTGCCCAGTTGCTTCCCGTTCCACTGGTTTCTTCATAATTTGGATGTCTATTGTTCTTTCCTGCTGTGGTGCTTTCCGAGTCAGATTTTAATTCACTTTGGAGGTTCTCCATAACCTCAGTTTCTACTTCTTTAACTTCTCCATTACTGATCTTCTTTTCTACTTTTCCTCTTTGCCTTCTTATTTTTTTGTATTGTAAAGTTTTCCATGTCCAGATTCCTTTGCCTGTATTTCTCTTCAAATGTCTTTGGTGCTGCTCTTTTTGTACTTTTTAATTTTGATTTCTCCTTTGCATAAATATTACACCATATTAAATCTCTTTTTCTTTCCCATGCCCATATTTCTTCTTCAGATGTCTCCCAATCTGACTGTTTCTCCTTACTTTGGCAACTTGTTCCATCATGCTGTGATGCAACCTGCGCTAGACCTTCTGCATCAAATCCTTCACTTCGCATGCACTCCATAACTTCAGCTTCTATTTTTTTTTAACTTCTACTTTACTGATCTTCTTTTCTACATTCCCTATTTGTGATTATTTTTTATTGAGAAATTTTCCATATCTGGATTCCTTTGCCTGTATTTCTCTTTGAATATCTTTGGGGCTGCTTTTTTGTATTGATTAATTTGGCTTTGGACTTTGCATAAATATTGCACCATATCTCCCTTTCTTTCCCATGTCCATATTTCTTTTTTATACTTTTCAAAAATCTCTAGGTTTTGTTGTTTATATTTTCACACTTGATGCTTCTTTTTCCAAACAGATCAAAGTTTATCGATCTATATAATGTTTTTCACAAATCAGTTGTATTAATGAACATAGATTTTTATTTGAGGCCTTTGCCAGTTTTTCTTGTGGAAGTATTTTTCTTTCCTCTAATTTCTCTCTTAATCTTTTTGAATATTTTGTGTCTGGAAATTATGTGCTTTTTCCATAATAGTAGCAATACATAATTTTTTTCTTATCCTCAGTAGTCCACTCTATCTTCTTTATGGCTCTTTTTTGGCCTATCAGTTTTTGTGATTTTTGTGGACTACTACTTTCTTCTATAAAGCGGGGCCATCCTCCCCATGGGCCTGGCCTGGTCCCATTGTAGGAATGTTTTCATATTTTGAGGATTCTACATTGTAATTTTTTCCAGTCCTGGCACCAGTTTTTGACCTATATCTGTCCATGATATATGCTATATAAAATGCTATATAAATTATAATCTATATATTAGTGTCGTCTTGGTGAGATTTTTGTGAAAAACAGAGTCCACCTTGTGAAGGTACTCACCACAACTCAAGGATGAATTTAATTTCAGCAATACTACTCTCCTTTGCTAGCTGACTTATCATCTCTCCATTAAAATCCATGAATATTCTATATCACTGTTGTTATGCTCCTTACGGATCTGCGTCCAAAATCTCACACTTTCTTTATTTCATGAATTATCCTGCCTGCTTCATCCCCATCCCTTTCCACTTTGAATTGTAGCTTTCTGCTTGTGTTATGTATAAGAGCATTACATGTGTAGCTTTACAATATCCCTTCAAATCAGGTAATCCTAAACCAACTTGTTCTACTGGAAGGATCATCTTATCCCACTTGACTCTTGCCATCTTCCCCTCCCAAATAAAATCCTTCAGATCTTTAGTAATTATCATTCACAACTTCTAGTCTGGTTGATAAAAATATGCCTGACCTGTATATAAAACTAAAGGGACTAAAAACACTTTACTGCTTGTACCTTGCTATCTATATAGAACTAAGCAGTATCCTACCCTCACCCAGGATGATGCCACAATATAAACAAAAATGATTGACTTCAACAATTGGCTCAGTTTCTGGTGTCAGTCCAGAGGGATCCAGTATCTGTCATCATGGGAGGATATGGTAGACAGACCTTGCTGCTTTGCTAGAGATGGTCTGCAGCTGTCTCCACTAGACTTTTGGATACTGGCAAAGGCCTTTGTATCCACCATAGTGCCGTTTTTAGGCACTGTCGAAACAACAAATTTTCCAGTGTAACAAAATCTAATAGAGACAAACTCAGGGCTGTGCTGCTTAATGCTAAGAGTTTAAACATGAAACTACACTCCCTGGAAGCACTCCTCACTTCAGAGGATGCTGACATTTGTGGAGTTACCAGGTACCTTATCAGAACAGCAAACACTGAAAATAGTGAACTCTCTTCTGTCAAACTGTAAAGTTCGAAAGCTGAGAATTTCAAAGTCACGGAACAGCGATTTTTTTCCCCAGGGGAAAAAAATCGCTGGGCCGTTCTCAGGACTTCACTGTTTTCTCCACTGTGGTGTTATCTCGAAGTTGGTACATTTAAGTTGGGGAGTGTGGGGGCAATCCCCCCCCACTTTATTTTGTTTGTATATATATATATTTTTTTTTGATTAGCATATTTTTTCCCTTGGAAAAAATTTGCTGATCCGTGACTTTGACATTTTTGGTTTTCAATCTTTATAGTTCGACAGAATAGCGTTCACTATTTTTAGCTGTTCTAGTTTAGTTCTGTTCTGATATAGAACTGTTTAGTTCTCTGTTCTGATATAGAAGCGAGTTACCAAGACATGGTTCAAAGCTGCTGAGAGCACCCTGGCTGTGCAAGGCTACAATGGTTTCCACACATTCAGACCTCAAAATGAGAATGAAGGAAACAAAGGTCTCAGAGGTGGATCCATCTTCATTAAAATCAAATACACTACTAGACTGGTCAAGCCATGACTCTCTCAAACTACTCCATGTCCAATTAACTATTGGGAAAGTACCATACCACATCATTGCTAGCTATAGATCCCCCACCATAAACCAGGATAAGCACACTACTGTATCAGTCCGTTACTTCAAAATCTGAGGTTAATACAGAAATAGAAATGACACAAAACACCAAGGCTCAAACTTAACTTATTAATTTATTAAGCAAAACTTTTCTTAAAGTACAGTAAAGCTAATACTAAATAAACAGAAAAACTAATAAATCATGTACTTACAAGCATATGCATAAACAAAATCATCTTTGCCACTGATAGGGAAACTTCAATCCTATCCACTGCAGCTATCTGTTCAGTCAAGGCAAGGCCGACAATGGCGAAATGTCTCTAAGCTCAGTTCAGGCTAGTGCTGTGATGAAATCCGGATGCTGATGATGATTTTCATCTTAGCCTTTGACTTTTTATAGTCTTTTTTGAGTTAACAGAATATTGTAGAAAGATCTGACATTACAGGCTCATCATGAGTTGATGGAATATTTTAGAAAATTACAGATCATTTCCTAAGTTGTAAACAAGTCTCGTAATGTCTGGTCTTGTGCCCTACTTCCCTTTTTCAAAGAACAGTTAGCTCACAACCTTGTGATATAGTTCCTCTTTGAAATCCCCACATTCTGGTAAACATCTTTTAAGCTGATAAACAACTTATAGGTTAACAAAAGTTCAGTAATACCAGTAATCAGTGAGCAAGGCCCGCTCTTAAGCATATTGTATTGTTTCAGTATTAGCAGCATATAGTGATGTAGTGGCATATCAAGAACTAGCAATAATCAATCTAGCAATAGTTAAACATACACAGTGATATGTGGCTCGAGGCATAGCAAAAACTGGTAGACTGTGTGGATCCGTCACAGGCCACCCCTTGCATCGAGCAACGTACGCTGTGTATCCCTTATAATGGTTAAAACTGACAACATCAGTTTGTACCTTCTCATCACTTTACAATAAATGCAGCATGATATTATGCAAAATAACACAGAAATTATTGTGGTCAAAAGTAAAGGATGCAATAACAAATTAAACCACACTGAAGCCTTAAATGACCACATAAAAACATCATACCAATGCGAAACAGTTATATCCTGTATTTCATTTGCAATTTTTACAATGGTACCTTTATCTTTAATCATTTTAATCACTATTAGATGCGCATCATTTAGTGTTTTATTTAAAAGTTGCAACACTGTTTGTCCTTCCTGCTTAATCTGTTGAAAGTCCGGGTGGACTAGAGATGGCCACTTAAAAGTGTGTAATGGTTCTATGCTAGCATTAAATGTGACATCCATCCATCTAGTCAGGCTAATCAATTCTCCAGTACAAAAATCAATAATTGCATGGATATTACTTTTACAGTATGCTCTACCAGTTGTGATCATCCCATCACTCCAGGCTAATTTACAGGAGGATATCACACAAACAGTGGTATCATTTAGCTGGTAGATGTCTGTACCATTAACTACATACCTGTGCCAGATGCATTCCCCAGTTCCATTATGTAAGCATGGGTGAGGCTTCCTCTTCACCATCATGCATACCCACCCCTGGGGCCAGGTTTCACAACCTGTCACATCAACGGGTACATCATTATAATCAATCAAAGTAGATTCAATTTGAGGTACCCACCAATTATCTCCAAATTGCAAGGGCAATGCAACAAATGGACAGACCTGCTTTGTTCCTTTCTTACTAGCAAGATAGTCAAAAATCAGTATACAAGACTTATTTTCACATGCAAAATCTATTGGTTTTAACCAATGATACAGTTGCAGTTCCTTTTGCCAATGGGCTGCCTTTTTAGCCCCCCAAGTTTGAGTGAATTGCAAATATTGCTGGTTGGCAGCCAACTGAGATAAGATACAAAAAGTCTGATTTACTTCTGCTGTAAGGTTATTTAAAATCTGTTCTGTATATGTATTTGTATGTTCAATCCACCTCCATAAGACAGTTTGGGTTAAAATACCGTCTACAGTTCTTTGTCCCAGCTCGGGATCATGGTCTGCTAGTAGCTTAAAGGCCATATTTAGGTCAGTGCCCAAACGGCTCAATTTGCTACGTAGGGTATCCATATCTACACTGTTTAGGAATCCAGTCCCTGTTCCGACTGCACCTAGTGCAGTACCAAGAATACCTGTAACATAACGTTTATTTCTTCTATATCTGTAATGTTTGTATTTGATATGCAAAGAATCAACTGGCCACAATTGTGCAATTTTACAATGTGGATACCTGGTGGTAATATCAACTGCTGACATGTTAACTATCATTTTAATACGTTGTATAACTCTAGCACTACTTACAGTTTTACATCCTCTGGTATATCTTACCACATGTCCCAAACCATTAAATACAGTTGAACTATTGTCCATGGCATATATCTCCAAATCCGGAGATAGGGTTTCCACGGTGTCATTCTCCCTTTGAAATTCAGCTATGCAGGAGGAATTTAATGGAGACTTAGCTAAAGAAAATCCCGACTCATTTAGCCTTTGGTACAAACCTCCGAAAGGGTTTGAGACACATTTTTCAGGATGTCTATCACAGTTCAGTCTACATACAGTTGTAATGTTTTCCCTCTGAGTGATGTTCCAAGTTAATGCAGGCTTGGGTGTCACCGCATATAGATGGTCTCCCAATTTCCAATAAAAGTCACAGTCAGCTGTTAAATTTGCAACATCTTCCCCTTCGAATAGAGGGACAGGATCAAGACAGTTATATGGCCCATCTAAGTGTTGTCGTCGGAAAAGGTTGGCTTCTTCCCAAACAGTGGCAATAATCTATGGAGAGGAAAGTACAATGGTTGTTTAGCAGAATCAAGTAATACTAAAACAGTATCACCAGGTCCATCACAAATTACTGTCCCATGTTCATTTGGCTGATTGGGTGTGGTCACTATAACTTTCAGTCCCAGCCATTTGCTTGGTTTAGTATCACAGTCTTGTAGTAAGATGACAGCATCTTGATGCATACACATTTCTACTAAAGGTTGTCCTTTCTGAATCATTTGTGTCTTGTTATCTAAATTGATAGCCTTCACTATCACTTCTCGTTCTGGCTCCCATAATGCAAAAATCTCCCAACTTTCACCTAATAGCCCTTTTTGCCCCCAGTGCCAATTTTCTGGGAGAGAGAGTTTCCAGCCTGTCTTAACTAATGCCATATTTTGTGCTGGCACCCCTTGTTCAGTCAATGCACATAGCCAGAATCGAGTTTGATCAGTATTTGTCAAAAGAGGGTATATGGCATTCGGATTCAGCTTTTCTATTTTCAAAACACAGCAGTTGGATCGAATATCATTCATATGCATTTGCAAGGGGGTTCCTTGATGCTTCCGGGGTCTGTTATTCAGCTGACTCACAGCTAATTCTAATACCTTTGCCCAGCCTCGCAATGTTCCATCATTCGTGTTCTTTCGAATTTGTTCTTTAAGGAGTCCATTATACCTTTCAATTAAACCAGCAGCTTGGGGATGATATGGGATATGCAGCACCTATCGAACTCCATTTTCCTTTGCCCATTCTTGAACCTCTGCTCCGGTAAAGTGGCTGCCTTGATCACTTTGGATTTCAGTGGGAATCCCATATGTCACACATAATTTATTCAATCCTTTTAACACTGCTTGCTGGTTTGCCTTTTTGCATGGGGACACCATTAATAATCCTGAATAAGTGTCCACCATCGTCAGGCAGTATTGCTGATTTTGATCCAGTGGTAAAGGACCAATAAAGTCTATCTGCCAGATTTGTGCTGGGCGGCTGCCTCTGTGAATATGTCCACATGCTTCTGCTTGCAGTTGCTTCTGTTTATTTCTTTGACAGATCTCGCACTGTTTTATAACATCCGTAGTTATTTCCTTATTCAACTGCATACCATGCCTCCAGGCCCATTCTATTGTCGCATCTCTTCCCAAATGTCCACTCCGATCATGGGCCCATCTTGCCATACTAGCACTTTCGGCTTTTTCTGCAGTAACACGTACCGCGGCCATCTTATCTACCTGCTGGTTATGCCTCCTTTCATTTGTTACAAGTGATGCATGGACATCTACATGTCCAACACTGATTTTGCATTGTTGAGCTTTTTCCCAAATCCGTTGCCAATCTTCTGAACCTCCCCATAGAGGTCTGCCATGGATCTTCCAATCCTGTTGCTGCCAGGCAGGTAACCAGGTTGTCAGTCCCTTATAAACTGCCCAGCTGTCAGTATAGATGTATGCTTCATCCTCCGGTGATAAACTGTCGATGACCAGGGCAACAGCTTGTAATTCTGCCTGATTATTTGAACCGGCAGTACCTTCGTCAAATAACACAGTTTCTGTTCATGGGCAATAAGCCACCGCAGTCCAGGTCCTACCATTTGATCCAATTTTGGCAGAACCATCAGTAAACCATGCAAATTTCTGTTTTTCTGCATCTAAATTATCAAATGGTAATGCTTCAGTTATTGTGGCATAATGGTTAAGGCGGTTACCTTACATGCACAAGGTGCAGGGTTTGATTCTCACATGGGGTAATTGGCTAGGCTTCAAATGGCCCACAAGGGTAATTAGCCTATAGTAATCTATGAACCTATGAACCTATGGAGACTGTGGAAGCTCATGTCGCTGTTGTTCTATCGCATCAGCATCATCCAGAATTACCAGTACAGCCAACTGTTGTTGTACCTGAGACACTCCAGGCACGATGTTGGCCCTTTCCTGTAAATACCACTTCCACTTTTGTACAGTCGAAGATTGTGCTATCAGGGTTTTCATCAAAGTATTGTCTCGTAACCACCCCTGGATTGGGTAGTCTATTTTAACTGTCACTGTTTGTTGTTTAGTTATTCCTTCCACATGAATCAATGCTGTGTACACCGCCAGTACATGCTGCTCAAGGGGGCTATATCTCACCTGTGCTCCAGTCAGGGATTTGGACCAAAATCCCAAGGGTCTCTTTTTCCCAGTGTCATCCTTCTGCCACAGCCCCCAAGACATAACATTATTGGCAACTGTTACTTCAAGGACAAAAGGTTGTTGTGGATCAACTGGGCCCAGCCCCACGCTCTGCTGTAGAGCCTTTTTTGCTTCTTCAAAAGCCGTTTGTTGCTTGGGACCCCATTGAAAGTCACATTTTTTCCTAGTTACATAGTGAATGGGTCGCAAAATCAGTCCAAGATGAGGTACAAATGCTCTCCAAAAGCCCATTGCTCCCAAAAAGGCCTGTGCCTGCTGTTTCGTTTTCGGGACTGCAATTTTCTGGATACTCTCCAGTGCTGCTGCAGGAATTTCCCTTTTTGCTCCGTTCCAAATCATACCAAGGAATTTTACTAATGTCCCTTGTTGTGTTTTATTCTCATTTATAGCCCACCCTCTGTTCTGAAGGTGCTGAACTACAGTTTTTAATGCGATCTCCACCTCAGATTTTTCTCCAGTAATCATTATGTCATCAATGTAATGAAAAATAGTCACTTTGTCTAGCTGTAACTTGGCTAGGTCTCTAGCCACCAGTCCATGACACAGGGTAGGGCTATGCAGATATCCTTGAGGTAACACTTGGAAGGTATACTGCCTCCCCTCCCAGGTAAAAGCGAATTGGGCTCTGCTTTCTTCTGCTATCAGAATGGAGAAGAAGGCATTTGCTAAGTCCAAAACTGCATGATATGG
Source organism: Protopterus annectens (assembly GCF_019279795.1). NCBI lineage: Eukaryota > Metazoa > Chordata > Ceratodontiformes > Protopteridae > Protopterus > Protopterus annectens. Next base: position 119,519,249 of record NC_056733.1, on the reverse strand, counting down.
TCCAGCAGAGGAAGACAGTTTTTCCACGATTGTAACAATGTCTGGAACAGCTGCTGCTAAGGGTGGGGCCACCTTGTTTAGACCTCGATAATCTACAGTCATTCGCCATGATCCATCAGGTTTCCTTACTGGCCAGACTGGACTGTTGAATGGACTCACTGTTGGCTCAAGTATGCCAACCTGAAGCAGTTCTTGGATCATCTCAATAATCTCAGCGTGCCCACCTGGGATATGATATTGTTTGATGTTCACTATTGTTTTAGGCGTGGGAATACAAAGTGGTTCCCACTTTGCATTGCCTCGAACTACAGCCTTAACTGCATTGACTGAACAATGCCACACTCCAAACCTAAATGGCCCTACAGTGGTTTCCAAAGTTCTACCCTTTAATACATCTATTCCTAAAATGTGTTCAGGTACTGGAGCTATCACTGCTTCAATGTAAATAGGAATACCATCCCCAAAAGCTATCTTAATCTTGGTTTTGGTACCTAGTGTCTTTGCCCCTCCATAACCATCAATTTCTACATACTGTCCACGAAATCTACGGGGGTTGCCTGCAAAAATGGTTACTTCTGATCCTGTGTCTACCAGAGCCATCACATGTTGTGGCCCTCCCTTCCAGAAAATGGTAAGGGGTACGTAAGGGTGTCGGTCCCCAGGTGTAATTGCTCTTACTGTACCCCTAGCTACTGGGGACCCGCCTACTAGTCAATTTGTCTCTGTTTTTTCGACTGGGGTTCTCCATTCCTTTCCTCCCCAGTCTCTCTCGTCATTAAATTCCCCCTTTTGCCACTGTGCTAGCTCCTCATCAGTAGGGATGTCAGGATGTAATTGATTCCACCCTACCTTCCCTTCAGTGGTACTCCTGGTTGGACTTTTTGTAGGGGTTTGCTTTTTACTTTCAGAACTTGAACCTTTTTCCTTTTGTTTTTGCTTCCACCTTTTATATAATTCTTCAGTAGCTATCCCATCTATTTCCGCAGCTTCAACCCCCCACCTTAACAGATCCAGAAACATTTGCTTTCTCGTAACCTTCTCTCCAGATTTATCTTTTGATTTCTCCGCATTTGCCTTTCTAGCTCTTCTCTGTTCTTTTTCTTCCACTAATTCTGCCATTTGATTTAGAGTGGCTATTACGTCCCATATCTGCTGACCTACACTGCCTGCCAGGGCAGCCATCAGCTGCCCTTTCCACCACTGTGGTGCATTTTTGATTAATTTGCTCCTCATATTGCTAGTCATAATTTGTGCATCTGGTCCTCTTAGAAGCACCAATACCCCATCCCTCAATTCCATCGAGTAAACGGCAGCCAACATAGCCATTTCTCTTAACTGCTGTATGGCCTCTGCTATTGTTTTCCAAGGCTTATGTTCATCAGCTACTGCTGTAGCATCTGGCCAAGTAGCACGGAAAGCCGAGGCTAACCACACCACCAGTGTATTCACCTGGGAATCACCATGATCTATATTGTTTACTATTTGCTTTAGACGCGGGTGAAACACCAGACATGCACATTGGTGCATCTCTTCAGCATTTAGAGACACCGCTTCTCCCCCTGTGTCCCAAACCCAAAGAAACCATGCTAAAACAGTTTCCCCTGGCCTTTGCTTATAGATTTGGATTATATTCAATAATTCAGCTTGCGTATAACTCCGCACCTCAACCCATTGTTGTGGCGCTGCCCCTCCAGTCCACTGTCCCTTCTTCTCAATAACTGGGCGCGCCTCCACTGACGGAGAATTTACTATTTCAAAATCACTATCACCCTCATCTGTTGAGGGGAGATCACCTTCCCACTTCTCAGGATCAAACTCTGCCTTACACAGCAAAGCACGAACCCGAGGCCGAGGGTGGATGGCGTTGTTTTCTCCCGTTTTGTTGTCTACGCTGTTGAATTATCTGAGTAGCTAAAGTCACTGAATTAGATTTCCAGTGTTGAGCTTCCTCCCCTACTTTAACAAGTGCCATGTTTGCCTTCTCCAAGGCATCTCTAATCTATGTGTGTGTGTGTGTGTGTGTGTGTGTGTGTGTGAGTTCTTTACATTGCTCTTCTAATTCTAAAACTTTTTCTTTTAGTGAGTCTATATCTCTGTCTAATTCCTGAATTGCTTCAAAGAACAGCCATCCGGCTGCCCCTACCCCTTCCTTCACCTTTTTTCCCTTATCATCCAATTTTAACCCCTCTAAAGCTCTAGCTAGGCTATCAGGATCTGCCTTAGGTCTTTCCTGCAAGGGTTTTGGAGAAGGAGGAGGAGAAACTTGACTCAATACCTTAGCAAGAGGATCCCACTTCCCAAATAATGCTGTCAAAGTGGCATCAACACCCAACTTATTTGGGGTGCTTAATGCAACATCCTTCTTACCTTTACCTAGGTGTTTTAAAGAAAAAAACATTGCTGGTTGTTGTGACATTTCCACTGCAAACCCCAGATCCTGCCGACTACACCAAGTGTATCAGTCCGTTACTTCAAAATCTGAGGTTAATACAGAAATAGAAATGACACAAAACACCAAGGCTCAAACTTAACTTATTAATTTATTAAGCAAAACCTTTCTTAAAGTACAGTAAAGCTAATACTAAATAAACAGAAAAACTAATAAATCATGTACTTACAAGCATATGCATAAACAAAATCATCTTTGCCACTGATAGGGAAACTTCAATCCTATCCACTGCAGCTATCTGTTCAGTCAAGGCAAGGCGGACAATGGCGAAATGTCTCTAAGCTCAGTTCAGGCTAGTGCTGTGATGAAATCCGGATGCTGATGATGATTTTCATCTTAGCCTTTGACTTTTTATAGTCTTTTTTGAGTTGACAGAATATTGTAGAAAGATCTGACATTTCAGGCTCATCATGAGTTGATGGAATATTTTAGAAAATTACAGATCATTTCCTAAGTTGTAAACAAGTCTAGTAATGTCTGGTCTTGTGCCCTACTTCCCTTTTTCAGAGAACAGTTAGCTCACAGACTTGTGATATAGTTCCTCTTTGAAATCCCCACATTCTGGTAAACATCTTTTAAGCTGATAAACAACTTATAGGTTAACAAAAGTTCAGTAATACCAGTAATCAGTGAGCAAGGCCTGCTCTTAAGCATATTGTATTGTTTCAGTATTAGCAGCATATAGTGATGTAGTGGCATATCAAGAACTAGCAATAATCAATCTAGCAATAGTTAAACATACACAGTGATATGTGGCTCGAGGCATAGCAAAAACTGGTAGATTGTGTGGATCCGTCACAACTACCTACCTCGATTTACTGGAATCCCTCGACATACAGCCCAACTCCTTAGTCATGGGAGATTTCAACTTTCCTTCCATAGACTGGGGAACATACACAAGTAAAAACTCACTCTCCCAGAGGTTCCTGGACTTTGTTAACACAAATGTTCTGGAACAGATAGTCTGCACCCCCACTAAGGGGTCTAATGTTCTGGAAATAGTACTCACAACAAGGGGGGTCACTGCACTTCCCCAAGTGTGATGCCTCCCTGGCTAGGTCAGACCACAAATCAGTCTTGTTTGAAGTAACTACTGGAACTGACACCCTCACAGGAACAAAAATTATAAAAAACTTTACGAAAGCTAACTATAGCCTACCAAGCAATGGTATAAAAAGTGGGTTCCTATTAAATCAGCGAACGCTTAACTTAGCGAATGCTGTTTAATCGACCCTTTTTGTTTGAAATGGTGAAATCCCAAAAGCATGGAACAGCGAAAATCACTGGGCTGTTTTCAGGACTTTGCCATTTCCTCCACTGTGGTGCAACTCAGAGTTGGTATATTTACGTAGGGGGCTGTGGGGGGAGAAGCCCCTCACTTTATTTTATGTTTTTGTTTTTTTTTAACAGAGCAGCAAATTTTTTTCTGGGAAAAAAATCGCTGTTCCATGTGTTCGGCCTTTTGGTGTTTCGACATATTTGGGACGATCATACAGCGTTTTCTAAGTTAAGCATTTGCTGATATAATATAGACCCTAAAAAGCTTCATACCACCAGCAATCACAGACATCAATGATCACTATGCAGAAGTGTATGCAAATGCCTTGTACAAACACTTAAGAGACTGCATAAACTCTGCTGTAACTAACCAGATGAAAACCAGGTCTTCCTGTAAAAATGAGCTACCACAGTGGACTTCAAGTGTAGACAGATTACACAATAAGAAGAAACTGTTGTCCAGAAGCAAGAGGGATATCACTCTGCAGAGGAAGAGTTCCCTCCTAGGCCTAAACAAGAAAATCAGAAATCTTTTAAAGTCTTCTAAGCAAATTATGAAACTAAAATCACATTCTTAGCCAAGGATAATCATAAGGCATACTTTACTTTTGAAGTCTAAAAGGGAATGCCCAGCTATGTGCCAAACTGGTTGTAGATGGGATTATTCATACTACACTGGAAGATATTGCCAACCTGCTAGCTGACAGATTCAGCACAAACTTTACCTCTCTATCCCCACTTACCATATCCCAAAGCATAACTGACATAATTTCTCTGCCTAGTATCTCTGAAGAACAGGTCATCTCTGCACTTGCCAAGACCAAAAACACAGCCTTAATGGGACCAGATAATATCCTAGATTAATACTAAACAATCTAAAATAAGACCTAGTGGATCCATTTGGCATTCTTTTTAATCATAGCTTGAGAACTGGCTATGTTCCTGCAGAATGGAGAACAGCAACAGTAATTCCCCTGCACAAAGGGGGGCCATAAACCGAACCTGGAAACTATAGACCCATAAGTATAACCAGCCTCATTTTCAAGGTTATCATGGACCTTATCAACAAGGCAATCTCCAAATGCTGAACCCGACCCAGTTTGGGTTTGTTAAGGGTATATCATGCTTATTAAACCTGGTGAACTTCTTTGAGAATGTCACCAATTGTCATGTCACTCCCTGGATCAACTGATCAACACCCCCACCAGAGGTGACAACATATTGGACCTGGTCATCACCAACAGGGGTGACCGGTGTTCTACACCAGAGGTCAACCCCTCGCTGGTTAGATCAGACCATTGACTAATCACTCTGGCTATCCACATTCCGCCCCCACCCCCATCAAGGAAACCACTGTGAAAAACATTTCAAAAGCAAACTTCACGTTACTTAAGACCAAGGTGGAAAGGTTCACAGCCCCCATACTACAGGACAATGCTGTCAAAGCTGCTGAATCCCTTACAAAGGCACTCTATGAGCACCTGCAAGAATGCATGGATCGTGCTATCCCAAGCAAAACCAAGACTCACTCCTCCAAGAAAAGGAAACCAGTCTGGTGGACCCCTGCCATAAACAAGCTATACAATAGAAGGAGGAAACTAGTAGAGAAAAGAGTAAAATCCCAAGAGGGGAAGACATCCCCGATCAGTATCTGCAAGAAACTATGATCCCTCATAAAATCATCCAAGACTAGCTTCGAAAGAAAAATTGCCAAGGACTCCAAAGATAACCACAAAGTGTTCTTTAGCTATGTCAAGAACCTAAGTGGAAACTCTCATATCTGCTCTGACTTAGTGCAGAATGGCACAAAATACACTGAACTGACTGATATTGCCAACATTTTGTCAGACAGGTTTAGTGCAAACTTCACCCCCGTCTCACCACCTAAAGGGCCCATAACCATACCAGAAGAATGTAGAACCCCGGCAATCACTGACACATTGGTTAAAACAGCCCTATCCAAAGGCAAAAACACAGCTTCAATGGGACAACAACAGTTATCCCACTCCACAAAGGTGGAGCCACAACAGACCCTGGGAACTATCGTCCTATAAGCCTGACTAGCTGGGTCTGCAAGGCTATGGAGTGCATCATCATGAAACTCATTAACAGAGACATTGGGAACCTCCAAACATGGGACCCTACCCAGTTTGGCTTTGTTAAGGGCAGATCATGCCTCCTAAACCTGGTGGACTTTTTTGAGACAGTTACCAAGGCTTTAAACAAGGGAAAGGAGGTCCACACAGCCTACCTAGACCTCGCAAAAGCTTTCAACACCATTCCCCATTCTGGTATTATAGACAAGCTCACCAGCCTCAAGCTAAATGCCAAAAAGTGCATAGTCATCCCCTTTGGAAAAAACAAAGTGTGACGACCGTGCCCTGGCCCAGCAATCAAGGAGCCTCAATCCTCACAGCTAACACCAGGGAGGTTGTCTCCTAAAAGAGGAAAGGATAACTAATACACACAGTAAAGTACAATTTCCCTTAAGTGCACACAGAGATCACAGTCAGTCTGGGGCTGGTTGCTCCCTTGCTCACCAGGTCCCCAATAAGACTTCCCACTAGCACAGCTATAGGGTCTAGGTCTCAGCCTAACTGGGCAAGCTAAAACATCCAGTACCCTCTCTGTCCAACCAGTGCTTCAATTCCCTGCCAAGTAGCTGACACAACACACACACACTTTGAGATAAGTATTTATACAACTTCACAGACACTCCTGGGAAGGGCTGACACAGATTCTCCAACTGTGCCCCTTTACCCAGACTATATGCTAGTAATTACTGCCACCACCCAGTTAATAATATCAGCTACTAAAAGGGCCTTAAAAGGGTGCTCAATTATTACTGTACAATATTAATATCCAATGGTAGTATGACTAACAGTCAAGGCTTACGCTAGAGTGGCCTATTACAATAACTTCTATAAATATGCAATGTACTCTGGAGCTTATCTCTACACAAATCAGCCACAGGTAGAAAGTTTTAAAAATATTTAATAATAAATAATTAAAACACAAGACAAAACTACTACACCACAGAGATATCTAAGAGTTCACAGATCACATAGAAACTTGAAATAATACAGTAGGACAGGTCTGATTTCAAAGAAAAATACATAATTAATCTTTACTAGCTTTAACTATTCCTATAAGAAATCACAGTGCTAAGATTTACATGTGAGCACAAGGCAGAGTGCTGATAGGTTAGATGTCCACAGTCAAAATTCTTTCCAGTCTCTTGTGAGAAATAGTATTTAAACATTGCTAACAAACATGTCTCTAAGGCCCTCCCAAAATTACATCATTTCTGACACTTAGGTTTTCCCAGTATTCATATTGCACCATCTTAACACCTGGTCTGAGTTCTCAGGCCACAAACTGCATTATTTAGCAATCTAACACCTCCTCAGAAACTTACAACAATACAAGACATTTCACATGTATATGCTAGCAGAAACTAAAGCAATAAAACACCTTCCACGTCTAAATTCTAGTCATAAACTTGAGCCTTAAAACAATGGGCATGAAATCTTCATCCAGCCACCCTGGAGCCGAATTTTAATATGAAAGGGTACAACATGCTTCACTGGGCCAGTAGAGTGCAATGTTGTCACATATTTTGCAGTTCCACATTTCACAGTATTCTTTACACTCAAGAAACATGCCTATATTTTGCATTTATTTACAAATGCCAGAATTATATATCACATTCTATTTGACTAAACTGGCAGCCTTCGCCCATCTCTCCCCAATCGTCACACAAAGTACCCGCAAACTACCACATACGTGGTAGTCCCTATATACAGAAAATGTAATAAGGGATCTGGGGACCCAAGTAGATAGTAATCTCTCCTTTGATAATCATATTGCCAAGGTGGTTAGAAAATCCTTCTATGTAGCCCACCTAATCACAAAAGGGTTCACATCTAGAACAAAAGAGGTTATTGTGCCCCTCTACTCGTTACTCATCAGACCGATCATAGAGTACAATGCCCCATTTGGGATGTTCCTTACAAGACACCTGCAACAGCTGGAAAGACCGCAGAAGTACCTCACCAAGAGGATTACTGGCCACAAACAGATGCCCTACGCAGCCCGACTGAAGAAACTCCAGCTGTACTCGGTTGCATGCCACTTACTCAGAGGTGATCTCTGCCTGACATACAAGGCCATGTCCGTCCTAGAATTGATGGACATGCTCCACCTAAAAAAAAAACAAATTCCCGAGAGCCACATGCTCTAGGGATCTAAACCTCACCACAATGATAAATAGGACATGCTGGAGGGATAGATTCATGTCCCAGAGACTCCCCATGCTTTGGAACAGGATTCCAATCTACATTAGGCAGAGCCCCTCACTAACACTCTTCAAGAGAACAGTACCAAGAATACTACTCACAGCTAAAGGTGCTTTCACCAAACAAAAGAAAAAATAGTTATAGAGATGTGAAAGCATCACCACACACCACAAGCAAAAAGCAAAACAGCAGATACAGCTAGTCCCAGAATTGACGACACAATCGCTTCAGATATCAATTAAGAATAAAATATCTAGTGCCTATATAGTACAGGTCTATCAACATTTATGGAAGAGAAATTCTAGTTATGTATTTACATGAACTATTCCAAAGCATTTGATTTAACTAACTCTTCAAGAGAAACCTTGACGAGTGGATGGGAAACATAAAATTTACCCTGGGAATCACTGCAGTGGCTCTGCTGGACAGAGGCACAGGGAACTAATGGCTCTGCTGGACAGAGGCACAGAGAACTAATCTAAGGGGGTGGCGAAAGCCAACACATTCTAGCTAGGCTTACAGATGCCCTCAGGCAGATAGTCTAGTACTAACCTATGAACCTATGAACCAAAGCCATGGACAAAGGTAAGGCAGTGCACACTGTTTATCTTAACCTTGCCAAGGCTTTCAACACAATTCCCCACTCTGGCATTGTTGAGAAATTCTCTCAGATAGGGATTAACTCTTACTTTAATAGATGGGAGCCAACTGACTCACTGACAGAACACACTCTATCAGAATTGCTGACTCCACCTCTACCAGTAGTCCCATCACCAGTGGAGTACCACAGGGGTCTGTACTGGGCCCCTTACTGTTTGGCATCTATTTCTCAGAAGTCCAAGCCAAAGTAGACATCCTTTGGCTCACCAAGTTCGCTGATAATTGTAAACTGAGTCCACCAACGATGTCAACATATTACAAGAAGGGCAAAAACAAACAAATGATTGGTGGCAAAGCCATGGTCTAAAACTAAATGCAAAAAATGCATTAGTATTCCCTTTGGCAAAATGGAATGCCCTACAAATTACAATAATGACAGCAATCCCCTGAGTTCTAAGCCAGTGGTGCGAGACTTGGGAATACAGATTGATAGCAATCTGAACTTTGACAACCAAGATTCCACAGTGGTGAGGAAAGCCTTGTATGTAGTGCACTTCATAAGCAAGGGCATAGCATCTAGGTCAAGGGATGTTATAATTCCGCTGACCCTCATCTGACCTCTAATAGAGTATAATGCACCCTTTTGCATGTACCCCACCAGACACCTGCAGCAGCTGGACACAACTCAGAGGTTCCTCACTAAGAAAATACAGGGACTCCAAATCATGACCTACATGGACAAGCTGAAAGTCCTGTCACTTTACTCTGTATCTTACAGGCTGCTGAAAGGTGACTTGTGCCTGGCCTATAGGGCAGTAAACAACCCTGCCCTAATTAAAATATGCACATCGGCAAGTCAAAGGGTACAAGAGTGACTCACTCTAGGGATCTCAATCTAGCTTGTGATGTTAGCAGAACATGCTAGAGAGACAGATATATTATACAGATGGAAAGAGCTTGCCGCTTCTCTGGAATAGACTTCCTATTCACATAAAACAGAGATCCCCACTGATCCTATTCAAATACAACCCAGATAACTGGATGGGAGACTGCAAGTTCACCCCTGAGATGGCACCCATGTCCCTCATGGACAGAGATGGCCAGTGTTGATCACAGACCCACTCTGTTCATAAATTTGTTCTGCAAACTACCTGAAATGAAGAAATGGGGATACTTGAGATTTACATGGCTAGGCTTATAAATGCTGTAGTGCCACTAGCCTAGTAACCTCCTATAAACCTATGAATAATATGAGCCTATATCCATGGGCAAGAGCTTCCAGTTTCTCAAATTTTGAATTATCTTTTGTTTAGTCTCTTTTTACATATCCTTAGCCTCTATAGCAGAATCCTTTTTAACCCATAATCCTAAATACCTCATGTTATTATGTCTCCATAAATACGGACTTGTTCATTTATGGGAACATAGTTTACAGCTATAGCCTTTGTTTTATCTTCATTAATTTTATATATATAAAAAAAACTCAAATTGTCCCGGAATGTTCCAAAGCACAGATATGTCCTTTTCTGGTTCAACCAGGTGGGAAATAATATCAGCTGTGGATAAATACAACTTTTCTTGAATGCATACCAATTATATACTTGAATTTCTGAGTCCGTTATTTTCTTTGCCAATGGATCTAACTATAATGCAAATAAAGGGAAAATAGAACACCATTATCTGGTTCCTCTGTTCAGACACAACTTATCAGAGCTTCCAAACTTCTACAGGAATGCCTTCTTTTCCTGGAGACTTTCCTGCAGATTTTTTTCTACATTACTCTCATCTTCTTATATCTTAACTGTTAATTGTTGAGCCTCATCTACCTCTAACTTTGACATAGTTAAATCTTCCATAAATATTTCCTTGTGTGTATTTTCTTAACGTCCCACTTCTTTGCTTTATACCAATTTTCATAAAATTTCCAAAATATCTCTAGTACCTCTACAGATCTTCTGGCTATTTTTCTTGTTATAGGCTCTCTAAGTTTGGCAACGACCTTTTCTACTTTCTGTTGCCCAAGTCAGTGTGCCAAACATTTTTGTGCTCTGGAGTTATTATGAAAAATCAGTTGCTTAACAGCAATCTTTATAAATTCGTGCATATTATCCTGGCACTGCATTATTTTCTGTTTAGCACTCTGCAATTGTGAGTTTCCCCTTATCCTATAATAAGTTAGCGTGTCAAAATAATTCTTGTTATTTCTTAACCATACCTCTTTTTTTTCATTTCTACACTATTTTTAAACTCCACTTTCATTTTCTCTCACTCACTAGCTATAACTTTTGAAGTGCTCTCTATCTTCCTTAATAACTCCCAAATAATTTCCTCTACCCATGCCTTAAATTCTTCTCTTTTAAACAGGTAGGAGGGGAAGTGTCTCAGCTTTACTTCATTGCCCCGCATTTTTATCTTAGTAATTACTGTCACAATATTTGAAAATGTTATTGGATATGTGTTCAAGTTTTTAATTAAATGCATATGTTCTTGTGAAATATAATTTATGTCTCTTATAGCCCAGGTATATCTCTACCTGTGAGATCATTCACATTCCAAGATAGTATGGAAAGTGTCACCATTATGATAAGAAGTCATTATTTCCACCTATTATATATATGACAGCTTTTTAAAATGTCTGTTTCCAGTGCTTATGATACATGCAACCACTGCTGTTTGACATGTTAATCCTTTATACAGATTTTCTTATCATCAACATTGGAACCTAATGTCAAATTTTGCAAAGCATTTGTTTTACTAAAATACTTCGAAAAAATAAATAAATAAGAAACACACCCCAGAACACTCCCACAACCTGTTATCTTAGTGCAAATACATAAAACTATGGACATCTTCAAATAATGAAGCTTAACCCTCCTAATAGGAACAATTGTCCAAAATAGACAGCTGCAAACACAGGCCTTAATTACCATAAAATTGAGGTAATCCATGTGAAGACTCATGCTATTGCTTGTGCTTCTACTTACACTAACTGGAGTATGTTCTTTCTTTATCTTTATTTCCCTCTTAGATGTGAAAAACAGTGTGCATGTTTATTAACTTTTAGCCTTGAATAAACCAGTGTGCTGGCTTTTTATTGCCCTATTATCAGCGTGTCTACATGGAAAGAGAAAACAAAAGTGAAGTCCTCAGCTGCAGGCTTCTAAAGACAAACTGAAACATGTATTGCTAATGGGAAACATTTCATTATATTCAGTGTTCACTTATTTACTTATTTCCACTTAATAGTTAATTCAGACATTCACCTATACAAAAGTAAGAGAAGAGATATCACCTGTACATATATATTATGATCTGTGTACTTTTGCACTACATCCCCCACATCAACAACACAAGATTATAGCCTATTAACTTAAACATGATTTTGTCTAGCATTTTTCGTTTTTTTGCATTGAAATGCCTGCATTTCTTAATATTAAAAAAGAAGAAAGACAGAGAAAAATGTCATCTGTTTACTTTAATACCTTTATCACAATCAAAAACAACTATCTTTCTGTAAAACATACAATTTATATTGTGGAAAGTGTCATTCATTTACCTTTATTCCTTCCTCTTCCCTTCCCCACAGTGTCCTTCCAAACATTAATGACATGACTTGAGGCAAATGCCTTTTAGTTCTCCACAAGTTTAACATCAACAAAATCCACTCTTTCCACTTTATCTTACACAGCCGTATTTCAAAAATGTGACTGATGCTTTGCAGTCTCACATTTATCCACTAATTTCCATGTTGCTGGTCTTCTTCTTGTCCATCTTCATCTTCCAACTCCAGATTCTAGTTCAATTCCAAATTACTCCCAATTCTTGTAGTCAACTCCTGTGCTTTTCCCTGCATCTCAAGCATTTTCCTTTTAAACAGTTAAAGTCTCTCCATGTTCATTATTATCAGAAGAATGAGAAGCAGATTCCCCTACTGTTCGATGGCTCACTTTTTGTTGGACAAGCTTTTGTATTTCTTCCTTAGCCTGTTCTACATCAAAAATGACTTTGATCCTCCAGGAAAAAAATATTCTGATACAGCAGCTTGAATCTCATACCTGCCTCTCGGGTCTATATTATAACAGCGAACGATCAGATGATTGAACATTGTTATGTCGACCTCTAAATGTCGAAAATCCAAAACAGAGAATAACCAGAACAGTATTTTTTTCCCCAGGGGAAAAAAAATCGCTTTTCCAAAAAAAAACCCCACCCCCCCACTAAACACTAAATAAAGTGGAAGCTTCACCCCTACACCCCCATGTGGGGGGCTGTGACCCCCCACACCCCCTACTTAAATATACCAATGCCCAGATTGCACTATAGTGGAGGAAACGGCACAACCCAGATGGCCTGCCCAGTGATTTCTTTCCCTGGGAAAAAAATTCGTTGTTCCGGCCATTTGCTATTTTGCTGGTTCGAAATTTAGTGTTCGCTCTAACAGCGTTCGATCATCTGATCGTTCACTGTTCTAAAGTAGACCTTGCCTCTTGACATTCCCTGATTGCTGGAATAAACTTGTTTCTCTTCTGCCTGGTGTACAGTGAATAATCATTTTCCATAAATATTCTACTGTTTCTAACTTTTAATGCTTTGCCCTTTTGCCATAGTTTTGCCAGGATTAATTATTGTTCTGGTAGGTGGGTTTGCATCATTACTAATGCAGATCTTGGCTGTTTTCCTATGGCCAGGTTTGGAACAAGCACATTGTGTGCCCTTTGAGTTAGCAGATCCTGCTGTGGAATAACAGTCCAGTAGCTTATTTGTATCTTCATAACATTAATACAGTCTGTTCTTTCTAGTTTCTCTGGTACAGCAGAAACTCTCACATTTTCCCTACATGCTCTGTCCTGCAATTGTACCATTTTTTAAACCTCTTTTTTAACAGTCTCATACTAAGCCACTCTTTTCTTTATTTTGACCTCTGATTTTTGCAGTTTTATCAACACATCTAAATATTGGGTCTATATTATAACAACGAACAATCAAATGATTGAAAGTTCTTATATCTAACTTAAAAGTTCAAATTCACAACACATCAAACTACCAGAACAGCGATTTTTTTCCCCCATGGAAAAGAATCGCTGTTCCCCCAAAAAAAAAAAAAAAACATTCAAACATTACATAAAGTGGGGGGCTATGCCCCCCACACACCCCTACTTAAATATACCAAACTCTGAGATCGCACTACAGTGCCAAAAATGGCAAAGTGATGGAAGCAGCCAAACGACTTCTTTCCCAGGGAAAGAATTCACTTATATGCCGCTTCGTCATTTTGCATTTTCGACATTTGAAGTTCGACCGAGATGCATTCAACAAAATGCGTCTTTGGTCTTCTGATAGGAACCCTAAATATCCGTTAAAGCTTCTATCATTTTCTAGCTTTTTGTTAACTGAGTTGATATACTCCTTCAGTGTTTCATCTATTTTAATCAGCTTGGAGCCATGTCTTGCACCAAGACTGGAGCTTGAACTGCTTTTTGCTGAACAGCTGCAGGATTCTTCCAAGTCAGTGTTTTCTCTTCCCCTTTAATAGATGATTTTCTTTCAGGTTGTCTTAGTTTCTTCTTTTCTGGGATCCAGGGAGTGTACTTACTAGTTAGAAACTGAATTTACAAAAGTGACAGACTTCCTGGCCCTTGTCTTTCAGTTTCTTATTTCACAGTGGGAGAGTTGAAGATAAATAGTTAGTGCGCAGCCATCTTGGTTCATAGATTGTCTTGATGCTAAGGAAAAGTACTGATCTTAATGAAATGATTTTGGTTCAGAAATCCATGCTGACAAACAATTTCTTATACAGATAAAGCTTCAATTTATCCTTTCTGTGATGGAGCATGGAAGAGGATACTTCAAGCAAAAACTGCACACTTGGAGCAAGTACAGGTGATGCCCAAGCAAATCAAACACTGAATGTGCCTGTCTTGGGAAGTGATTCACAGGTACACCTGTAAAACCACACTCCATTTTTGAATAAGGGCAGCTTCCGAAATAGAATTTCTTCTTACAAAGGGGACAGAGAAATAGATACCAAAACTTTAGAGAACTGCTTTAATAAAGGAGCTACTAAGCTGGCATGCATACAACATTGAAACTCTCTCTTTCTCTCTCTGTCTAAGATTTATAACGTCTTTATTATTTCAAAAACAGCAATGGATATAAAAAGAAAATAAATTAGCAATGTCAGCATAAGCACACATAGTATAATCTGCCAAAGGATGAACACCAACCAAAAAAATGGCAGAGGTGATAAAGATAGTCTAGGCCCAATTATAGAAAAAGTGGATAATTCAAAGCAGAATATATTTTTTTTTGTAAAAACAAAAACTATATGGCTAAAATGATAAACAACAGTGTATCCTGGCAGAAGAACCTAATATAAGTGGAAATACTCACTCGCTATCTTTTAGAAGTAATAATTCAGGTTAAGAAGTCTGGGGCCATTTAGGATAATTGTGTGAACTCTGTGGAGTAGTGCAGATCTAGAAAGAGAGAGAGAGAGAGACAGTCAGAGAGACAGAGTAAAAGCAGTGTGGTGCATTACAGATGAGGGTGCATAGAACCCTGGTGAAGTTTAGTTTGCTGAGTGGTTGACTTAATATGGGCCTACTCTTATCAGATGCCTGTTTTATTTGGCAGATTTTGTTATGGTTACTATTACATGATCACCTCTTCCTAAACGGTAATGTCAAATACAAATTTAAACAAGACTGACTCTGGAGCTTTCCAGATCACAACAGCTTAGATGAAGTCACAGAACACTTCTTATTGCATTGTAGTGGATTTTTGGATTTTTGACAGACTTGTTTTGGATATGTGGGGTCTTGTAGACTTGCCAGTATCTAACCTGCTGAATTTATAATATGGGTGTTAAGGAATAGACTGGAAAGCATTCCATATTAGGACCATTACTCTGACTTTCTGTGTTAAATTACAGATTAACTGGCAGTTTAGATACTTTTTGTACTAATACACATTTCCAGATAAATATTTTGAAGAAAATTATGCAGATGTTTTGGTCAGTTTTCTTTACAGAGCTACATCAATGGTCAGATGTGGGGATCTGTGTAGAAGTTTGTTAATCCCTATATTAAATTATCCAAATGAATCATGAGAGGACGGGGTTAAGATTTCCATTTTTATGATATGGTGTTTGAGGCTATACCTGGACCTAACCCCTATTCATTTTCAATAAATGCTATCGATGTATTACATGAGAGATACCACCAGCACAGGCACAGCAGACCTCAGTTTAACTTCTCATCTGAAAGACAGCATCTCAAGAGTGCAACAGCAAATGCTCGATTAGAATTTCAGAACTGAAAGGTAAATTCAGGCCCTAGATGTGAAGACAGATAAAACTTTCAGGTCTTCCTGGCATCAGAGACAAGTATGTTAATTGCTGAGTCTCTGGCATTGACTATATGATAAGGATATATTAATACTGCATTGACCATAATGCTTTCAGTGTACAAACAAGCGGTGTTACCATTTAAACATCATGATCTAGGCTTGGAGCATGGGTGTTTCAATTAGTAAGGGAGATCCTAACATAGGACTATTATTTATTAGTCTTGTTGTTTGATGTTCTTTTTGGCTCTGTAGTCTTCTCCAAGACCACTGAGTCCCCCATCCTTAGTTTGACCAATTTGTGTCCACCACCCATCTAACTGACATGAGTCAGAAGTCATTGACTGTCATGTGGCTGGAAAGTTAAGGGATTTTCTATGTTAATTCCTATCCCTCCTCCCTGGTAGTTTGACATGTATGCTGCTAAAGTGTAGCCTGAGTTGTCAACCTTTTGGAATGTATATGCTTCCATGCACACTCCAAAAATCTGACTAGAGCAGAATTTGCTGCTTGGCAATAGAAGGACTTTTCTTAATCATGTGTTTTTTTTTTTTTTTTTTTTGCTGACAGATTTGTCCTACAGTCTATTTTTAAGGAAGACTTGAGGTAGTATTTGTTCTGGAATTTAGCTGCAGCACTAAGGACATTCTCTATTCTTTTCATAAGAGTGCTGGAAAGTGCTTCCTTTTGGAAAGATGGAAAGGAATAATTCCACAGTGATACTGCATGATTATACTGCTGTTCAACAGCCTCAGAAATATTCCTTTCCTGATTGTACTGTTTCTAAACAGAAATCATATTATATGCTGCAGTGGCAAGAACTCAAAATCTTTCAGGTACTGTGCTTTATAAAAGTATATTGCATCATGCAGTGCGTATTTCATCTTTAAATGGTGTAGCTTTGATTGTTGCGTTCTTTGAGATTCATTAATTGTTGTGCTCGGAGTCATAGCGGAACACGTATACTACCATATCTATGTAGAGATGAAACATTTCTGTTACTTAATTTTCCGGTCATTTTCTTTACTTCTTCATTTTTTGGAGATGTGTAATGCTAAAAAGAATGTTTTACTGTGATCAGACTATCATTATTTTAGTTTAAGTGTCAATGCTTACAAGGGAATAATAGCTCAATTTTGGAAGGATATATTTGATGAAAATACTTTTTTTTCTCTTTGGCATACTGTTTACAGTATTAAAAAGACTTAATGCTAGGAACGTAGGGACTGATGATTGGGAAATTTGGACATTATTAAAAAAGTTAATGATCACCACTGAAGGGGTATGGGGAACTGTACTTAACTGGGGACAAGCTAAAACTTGTTTCTTCTGTTATTGTGATAAGCATTTAATTGCTGCTTGTGAAAAAAATATGTTCCCAATACAGGGAATGAGGTAATACATTGAAAAAATTGTGTTTTGAAATGTTGAAAGTATTTGCAAAACAGTTGCCTTGTGGATTGACTGTTCTGGGGAACAAGTACAACAGGTTGTCTATGGTACAGGTAATGAAATTGATGTCATTAATAATACAACATCACTGCTCCTCCCAGTTATCATCAAGTAAAAACATTGCTAAATGGAATGGTCAGGTTAATCTGTGCTCTTTCATTTATATGTCCTTGAAATCCACTGCACTTCCTGTCCAGAATTCTCTCCTATTCCAAGCCATGTAAAGACTAGGTGAAATATGCAGCCTCCTCAATAACATACTCAGTATGATACCATGTTAGGGGTTTTGCAATATCCATTCCTCATCCATAGATTACTACGTATTCCTAGAAAGTAGCAGCTTCTGCACTCCATCCCCTTATAGCCTCTTCTTTTCAAATCTCAAGCTGCATTTATACCGCATTATGTATCTTCACAATTACTCTAAGACAGACAGAAGCTTCTCTGACAGTTTCTAGTTTTTCATTGCATGTTCTTTTACCTGACTCATATGTTTTTTTAATTTTTAGACTACAGAGTAACTCCTCTTCCCTCCCACTTCTTCATTTTCTCATTCTGTTCTCTCTATTCATCCTTCACCCCTTTGTTCTGTTTCACAGTGCCCTTTGCGTTCCTCACCCTTATCTTGACTCTTTTCATATCTTAACTCTCCTTGTTGGTATCTTTCATTCCCTAACATCTCTAAAATGTAATTCTTATTTTCTGTTCTGACACTCTGCTGTCTACTACAGTAGAGTTTGTAGAGGTGTTTATTTTCCATACTTAGATATGCAGTTTTCTTATTTTATAAAGCTAATTCATCTTCAATGTGTTTTTGATGTATCTGAGCAGTGAGGGATTAAGTGCACATGAAACCCTGGGCAGTTTCACACCACGGGCCCCTTTGCACACAAGTGCACACACACACACTTTCTTGGATCACATATAAATGTATATATTTTCTTGGATTCACTTTCCTGACTGCTTAAAATGTGTACTTACCTAAAGATTTATATTTATTGTTTAAGAAACGTAAAATGTGAGCGTTTTATATTTGAGTATTTTTTTCAGTGAGAAGTTAAAAAATATTTATCAACTAATAGTATCGAAATTTACACATTTCAAAACATTTTAACCATAAAGGACCACTTAAAGTGCTGTTATTATATCCTCCACCCAACAGCAGTTATAGCCTCTTTGTAAGTACACATCATTTGAGAGTGATAGAAAACAAGTCAACCTTTAAACAAGAATCAGGGACAATGGTCCCAAATCAGGGATAAATGTAAAATGCACTTATATACTTAAAAACTTGCTAGAACAGCAGTTATTGTATTCACGCGCATTTTCTGATGATGATATCTGAACTCGAATGTCTATCATTATTTAGTGGTTGCAATATTCAACAATTTGCCAGAAAATCCACAAATTTTAGGAGGAACATATAAAAAGTATGAAACAAAACCAGGGGCATATTCAAAATTAGGGATATTTAACAGCTATGTAATTACAATTTTGTCACCCAAACACTAGCCATAATAAATTATTTGTCCAACTTATTTCACACCAATGTAGACTAATTTTGCAAAGTCAGAATGCTTAAACTAAGAAAACAAGAAGAAGATAAGTTACTTTTATCCATAAACAATCCCCACATCCAGTAATTAGCCACTTTGCTTTGGGCATCTAATCTGATAGTGATAAAGAATCGTACCTTTCAACCTTCTAGATCAAGAATCAGACAGAGACAAAGCCAAAAAAATGAATTATTAAGCTTCATAATCAGTGACATATTTTAAAGATGGTTCTTATAAAGTTTATGGAATACCAGGTTCTGCATTAGTGTGGCTTTTCTGAGACCACAGTAAAGTATTTCCCAAATGATGTCATGCAAATACATGCTAGTTCTGCAATGCCAGATTGTTGAGACTGGACAAACAAGACAGTAAGTCACTATCATCTTGAAACAACCTCTACCCCCACCCAGCAGTTAGAGATGCATTGCTTTGTAAACTACTTCTGATTATAATTAAAAAACATAATGCCTCTCAACCTGCAATAATCAAGAGCAAAAAAAAAAATCAATAAGGGACAAATGCTCTAAATCAAGGACAGGTTTTAAATATGGTTCTTACATGTTTTAAAAGTTGGTACCATAACAATTTTTGTATTAGCATGCATTTTCTGAATCTACAGCAAAGTATTCTATTTATATAATCTTATTTCACAGAAATGTACCTAGTCCTGCAATGCCAAACTCCTTAAACTGAGCAGAGGACAGCAGATAAGTTACTTTCATCCACAAAGACCCCACCCCAACCCCAACCCCACAGTTATATATGAGAAGAAATAAACCTGCCAGTGCAAGAATTAAGGACAAAGCCAAAATAATGAATGAAAAGCAGCTGTTAATAATTAGAAAGTTGAAAGAATAGCTGCTTTTGTATTAGCAAATGTTTTCTGACAGATCTGACAGCTATGAAGCCTGAAGCTCAAACTTCTGTCACTTTTTCGTGATTGCAACGGATGATTAGCCAGAAAAAAAGACAAGCTTTGCATGAAATAGATGATATTTACATGGTGTTTGAACAGACAAAAATATGAGGCAAAATCAAGGGACATTCTGTGAAGTCTGTTCTAAACTTGTTTGCTTTCTTGGCATTCTATTGTGACCAATCAGCTGCAGGGCATGGCCAGTATAAGCAGGCAACACTCATTAGTTTGCATGCACTGGCTGGAGGACTTGGGGAAAAGTTAAGTGAATTAATGCATCCAAACTGGCTTTTTTTAAAACATCAAACACTGTGAACCAGGTATATTCAAATGAATATAATGCAGGAAAAAAAATCATAATTAGCTGGCTATGCCACCCCTCCCATCCTGACCCCACCCTAGAGCTAGGGGCATCAGGCAGATGCACGAATCACCCCTATTGTAATCAGCCATTGCTGGTGATTTGTATTGGTTACTGCCTGACTGTGTAATAAACTTTGGCATTAAAGCCATGTAAATGAGTTGCCACTGTATTCAAAGGGTTAGTATATGCTGTTAACGACAGTCTCACTTACAACCCCCTCTGAGTGTGAAAATGCAGTCTTATTGAAAGAGATCACTGCATGGGAAACATCCTTTTCCTCAAGGGGCAGCAACATAGCAGTTAATTAATTATATTTGCTATGGGGGGGGGGGGTGCATGGCTAAAGTTATCTGCATGGAGTATAGCAGATAGCTTCCAAACAAATGCAGGATTTGATCTCTGCTTCAAACTAAGGTTTTGAACACAAGTGGAATTCAGATGCATGATTTTTATAAATATGACATGGAGCTATTTACAGGTTTTCTAAAATTCCCATAATAAATCAATATATTATTATTATACAAGGTCAAGAAAATGACAGAACTGAATGGTACATGCCAAACAGAATACAACATTATCTTCAGTAAATGGGATACCCAAGGCCTGGCTCAGGTTTGCTTTACAGAGCAGTAGAGACAGGTAACACAATAAATTACCATAGCAGACTGTTGAAGATAAAGTGGAACAAGGCAAGGTCCTTGCAGTTTTACAGTGAAAAAGACATTTGGTGTCATAGATATAAAATAGACTAAGGACGAACCACAGCAAAAATTAAACTTACTTCATTGTAATGGTGGCATATCTGACTATTATGAGCTTGCTATGAAGAATATTCATACATATTTAATGCATATTTTATTTTATACGAATAAAAAACGTGAAAAATGTAAATCCAAGCAGTGTGGACATATGTTTCCTTTAGCTGGTCTTAAATTATCATTTGTGTTCTGTTGCATACTGTAAAGCATGAGGCATGCAACATGTTTTTCGTGTTTTAAATGCTTGTCAGGAAGAATCAGCTCCATTTCTGTAACTAGTCCAAAAATTATATTATTCTGCATAGCATGCCAAAAGATGGTCATAAAAGCATTCACCAGGTGGCCTTCTGTGCTAATAGTCCATAGTCTCAAGAATAAATATCAGCCAAGAAGGTAACCTTGGACAACAGGGTTTAATGAGTCACCATTCTTGATTTGTGGGACCTAACATGAACCCATTTCTAGCATTTCTAATCATATAGTGGATTTACTACTCTAAACTGTCTGTAAATATTGCTTTTACCTTTGCCTCATGTCACAAGTCAGAGCTAAAAGAGTCTAAGAAGGACAATTTTGGCTAGTTAATAAAATATAATAAAATTAAACCAAGGTTCATAATGGACTTCTTTAAGTAGACCGTAAAATACATGTGTATGACATTATTATTATTTTTTTTTTATTTATCATTTGTTGTCCGGGAAAGTCCGACTAGGTTCAGAGCCTTGAAACTCAGAGAAACTAGAACTCGCAACAAACCAAATGTCCAAAACCACAATAAAGTTCTAGTGAGGCAGTCACGATCCAATATTCGATATTCTTTTATTCAATCACGTAAAAGACAACAGGTTTAGCGCTTTCATCTACATGTCGTAGACTTCATCAGAACACTTAATACACTTTTGATAGACCTATATATACTAAAATAACCGCCAAAAACTTGCAATTAATCAATTAGATATTCTTACTGGCTTAAAGTCACAGGTATTTTTTCAGATACATTCCTAAATTCCTAAGTAAACTCTGTCTGGAAGTTTATACAGTGGGTATGTCCCATTTTAATAACATTGACAATTTTCTAAAGCCAACATTTGAGTTTGGAACTATAAATAAACAGAATGAAAGGGGCGGACTACCTCGGGAGTCTAACCACAGTTTAAAAGACACAATTTATAATTTTGGTAAAAAACTTACACAAATTAAAGCATTGCAGGTAGATAATTCATATCTGCGCAAATGCATAACTAGTGGTATTGTTCCTATGGGCTTACGTTTTTTTAAACAGCCCATAGGAGTAGAGATGAATGATGAAAACATTCAAGTATGTAACAAAATGTTTGACAGTTTTGGAATACAATTTATGGAGTTTATAATTGTGTGCAATGACAATAAGATTAGCAAATTATTGCAGGATGTTGAAAAGATGAACATAGAGATTACACAGGATTTAATATTTCCTCAATGGGAACAGTTGTATAATAAACAGTATAGATATGCTGAAAACAAGTGTAAAAGAATTTTTGATAGGAAATGTAAGAAATTTATTCGGGACACAAATCAGTACGCTAATTTTAAGGCCTACAGGTGGAATACTAGAAGTGACAATGAATATAGTAAAAGAACAAAACCATATATAGGTAGGCAAGATACATATGAGGAAAGGGGGTATTGTAGTGATTTTTTTGAGGAAGACTACGAAAACAGGGGGAATTACAGAAGGGGTATGAATCAAAGGAATTTCAGGGAGAACAACCATTGGAAAAGATAGGGGGTAATGAAATAGAAAACAGTGAAGATGTGGATGGGATAAAAAGACAAGGTGTAATTAATACATGGAAAGACTTTAAGATATACAATTACACACCTGTTACAATTAATGAGGAACACTTCTTAGTGTTTTCTAAGGGTATGAAATTTATACCGCAAGGACAATTTGATTTTGTGGATGCGTTAGTGGAATTAAAGTTATATACTAGGAAGCTTAATTTGGGCTTATTCTTTCAGGACAAAACTAGAGTAGATGTTGCCCCTACAGTCCTAAAGAAAAAAAGCAAATTTATTCCTCCTATGCATAATACTATAGCAACATTTGAGAAAGTTATAAGCAAACAAATATACCAGCTTAAGAATAGAAGCTATAAGGAAGGAAATTCTTATTATTGGAAAAATATGCTTGATAAGATATTGGAACAATTGCAAGCTGCCAACATTAAGATTTTGGTACCTGATAAAGGGGGTGGAGTGGTACTAATTGAAACATCTAGATATAATGAAAAATATTTGAAATTTTGAATAATACAGAGCAGTATGAGAGGTCCTCATTGAATCAAGTTAACATTGCACACAGGCGTATAGACTTATACTTGGAGGAATATTTATTGGACGAAAGAATAGATCAGGAATTATATGACTTTTTAAAGGTACAATATCCTCTATTAGCCACAATTAATGGCATACCTAAAGTACATAAAGATATTTTTGACCCCCCATTCAGACCAATAATTGCAGGGACTTATAGTAAAACATTTCCATATGGGAAGGTTATCGATCAATGGTTAAAGAATATATACATGAATATTAATCATATTATAAAGGATTCTTGGGAATTCATAGGGAAATTTACTCAAGACATATGGAATCCTGAATTAATTTTTGCAACAGTAGATATTAAAGATTTATTTTCGTGTATACCTAAGGAGGATGGAATAAATAGGTTTATGAAGAGTGTTAACATCTGTAGTAAGTTGGGGGAAGATAGAAAAGAACTAATAAATGAGTTTATTAGTATAGTATTGGACAATAATTTCATATATTTTGATGGGGAATATTACAAGCAGAACAATGGCGTGGCAATGGGGGCAGCTTGTGCCCCCATTTTCGCAAATCTTGTATTATTAGATTGGGAGAGTGAATTTGTGTTCAGTTCACCCTGGTATAAATATATGATACTATATGTCCGATATTTGGATGATATTTTTATTTTATGGAAAGGAAAAAAGGAAGAATTTACCCATTTTGTTGATTATATAAATAGTACTACAACTTATTTAAGGTTTACACATAACTTTGACTACAAGGGCATTAACTTTTTGGATTCCTATGTATTTTCTGATGGCACACAATTTCAATCTAAAATATTTAGAAAAGAAACATTTTGTAATAGCTACCTTGATTATAGCAGTAATCATCCGTATGCCCAGAAGAAAAGTATTATTAAAGGACAATCCATAAGAGTGGCTAGGATGACTACAGTAAAGGAAGACTTCCTCAAGGAGATGACCTTTTTGAAAAAGTTATTTATGGATAGAGGATATCCTGAAAATTTAGTGCAGGATGTTACCATGTATATTATTAAAGAGTGGGGAAAAAATACACACCGATGTTGGGTGTAGGACCATTGCCAAAGCAGACAAACATGGAGGCTAGAAACTTTAATACAGCACAAGATGGTCAAAATTTTCAAAGGGCATGTATTGTAAAGTTTGGTAAACAGGCAAGTGAAATCAAACGGATTATTGACAACAACTGGAATATCATTACCAGTGATGATAGCATTAATGAGAGATTGGGGTCAAGGCCATTGTATGTATATAAAACTGATCATAATATTAAGAGAATATTTGAAACGAGGTCCCATATTAACAATAAACAAATACATTTAGGAAAGCATGGGACCACTAAATGTGGACACTGTAACCAGTGTAATAGTATTATAGATAAGGACAGTGTAGTACTTGATAATATCTTAAGTAAGATTAGTTTTTGGAATTGCCAAACACAGCATTTGATATACTTGGCAATATGTTCCTCCTGTCATCATTTTTATATGGGTAAAACTGACAGGAGATTAAAAGATAGAATATATGACCATCTGTATTGTATAATGTAAAAGATACTAATAATGCCTTGTATAGGCATTTAAATAACATGCATGGGTTTCCTGTTTGGAATTTTGGAAGTAGTGAAGCAGAACCCCAGGGGAGGTGATATTAAGGCACTTGTTTCAGAAAAGGAAATCAAGTGGCAAACTAGGTTAAACGCAGCAACACCTCCAGGATTAAATGACTGCATACCCACCAAACCCCTTTTAAGAAATTAGTATTTGTAATTCATATTTTTTGGCATATATGTTTTTCAGTAATTATTATAGGTACTATATATCAATAAGCATAGAATATATAAAATATATGCAATGAATTTTATATGTAGTAGATGCTGAATATATATGCAAAAAATGTGTTATGCAAATAACATAGTTAATAAGTAGTACAATGGTTTTTAAGCAGAAGTATGAACTTTGATGTGTGGTTTTTATTTAACTATGTGAATATATGTTTGCATATTATGTTTATATAGTAGTTTTAAAATATATGCAATTGGTAATATTTATGAATGAATGATGTAATTTTTGGATATTTTAATATACAATTTAAAATATGTTAGTGTTATTTATGTATTTTTATAAGATTATATTACTAATAGGGACAGAGTTTACTTAGGAATTTATGAATGTATCTGAAAAAATACCTATGACTTTAAGCCAGTAAGAATATCTAATTGATTAATTGCAAGTTTTTGGCGGTTATTTTAGTATATATAGGTCTATCAAAAGTGTATTAAGTGTTCTGATGAAGTCTACGATTGTGTAGATGAAAGCGCTAAACCTGTTGTCTTTTACGTGATTGAATAAAAGAATATCGAATATTGGATCGTGACTGCCTCACTAGAACTTTATTGCGGTTTTGGACATTAGGTTCAGAGCCTGTTTTCAGCGGAGGCCCGGGGAATAACTGCATCCAGCCTCTGTATCATTTTAATTTGCATCACACGATACGGTAATCTGTACTACTGTGCAGTCTGAAGTATTTACTGATGAAGGGGTCACAAGCCACTGAACACCATCTTGTTTTTATAGCCATCCAGATAACAGCAGATAGATGTTACATCCTGTCAAAAAGTGAAGAATATGAGTAGATGGTGTCGGAAACAAAAAAATAAAGACATTTTATCTTTAGAGAAAAGGTTCTGTTGCAGCTGCCTGACAACTTTCTTCAAAGTAATTTGTCTAAGAATTGGAAATTTGTGGATTCAAAAATTCAGTTTGTTTTTGGCTGTCAACAGAATCTCTGAGAAGCCTTCAAAGTACAGGGTGCATCCATATAACGTGTTTATTCTACTTTGTGTATATGAGGCTGGAATCATTAATGCCTACATTAAGTGTACACCATTCTGAGTTAATAGACAATACAACCTTAACTCATACCTTCTTAACCTTAACTCATACCTTCTTCCTCCTAATTTTAGTTTTCCTACTGATTTTCTTGCCCCGTTAAATACTGAGAGGGATTCATAAAGGTTACCACAATGTACAGACTATGTCTGCACTTAATGTAATCTTTCTGAGAGAACAGACAGTACAAAAATGTGGTAGGAATGTTCTTGAATACAAATCATATACACTTAGTGTAGGCATTAATGAATCTGGCCCATAGTCTTGGTATGGTTTACTTAAAGTAATATGTTCCCTTTGCTTCCTCTATAACATGGGCTTTTTCTGTATTAATGACATTTGGTTGTTTACTTCCTATTACTTTGTTACTGCCTGCTTGGCCTGGGTTGTGGCTGAAAAGGGTCCTTGGACCAGTTTACCTACCCAATTAGCAATCAACAAATAAACATATTAATTAATTAACTCAACCTTGTAGAAATGAAATGCAACCATCAAACATGAAAAAAGTTAAAATATAAAAAAAATAAAACATTTACTGCAAGTAACTAATCAGAACATGGCACCACAGTCAAAATTAACCCAATCTAAACACTTACACGACAATTAATTTTTAAACAAAACATAACTGAACTATAAATTTAATATATGCCAACATAACTTTCACTAAACTTCCGCCGTGAATATATCTGAAATGTCTTGCAAATGTGCACACCGCGTGTGTGTGCGTGCGCGCACTCATGTGTGCTCGTTTGCGCAGCGCTGCACTGGGCGGAAACAGAAAGGGAAAAGGAAGGAAAAGAAGTAGTAGGAAGTTAACCAAGGAGAACTAGCAGAGCTGCCAGGTGAAATATATCAGAATCAGCCAATTACACAGGCAGCAGACTAACCCAGCCCAGCTCAGCACTTCAAACTCTGCAAACAGCATTCTTCCCTGTTTTTTCCAAAGAACTCTGCAACACTGCAGTATACAAAGAGGGAAAGCTTAAAAACTTTAAAGTCAGACAAAATGTTAGGGGCTGCTCTTGCTAAAATAAACCAACATGTGCAAGGTGCTGAGGGTGGTGATGTTGTGAATCCTGCTGAGCAACCCACAGTGAGGAGACGGAGAAGAGTGTACAGACCCAGGGTAACCTATCAGAGGCTACATGAGCTGGAGATAGTGGAGTGCTATAGGGTGGACAGAGACCTCTTGCAGCAAATTGTTAGCTGTGCCAGTCACGCCTCACACACAGAACCAACAGAGGGGAACCCATCACAGTGGATACCAAGGTATGTGTTGTCCTAAGAATACGAGCTACAGGTACCTTCCAGAGACCAACTGGTGATATGATGGGGATTTCACAGGCATCAGCATTCAGGGTACTGCACCAGTTCCTGGATGCCATGTCAGCACATGTCGGTGAGCATGTATATTTCCCCAATTCCTGTGAGGCATCGGCCAACAATATGCGTCTTCTCCACCAAATAGCAGAATACCCTGAGGTAGTGGGTGCAATAGATTGCACGCATATACACATCAAAGCACCACTCGGTGAGCGGGGTAGGGTCTACATCAACCGCAAGGGCTTCCCCTCCATCAACTGCCAGGTCATGTGCAATACCCAGGGCATAATAATGAATGTGTGTGCTGGCTGCCCTGGAAGTTATTACGATTCCCACAGCTGGCATCTCACGCAGCTGTGCCAGAGATTTTCCAATGGGGACATCCCTGATGGTCACCTAGTGGGGAATGCTGGATACGCACTGGAGCCGTGGCTGATGACACCCATCAGAAATGCACACACATCCGAACAAGAACTCCATAATGAGGAGCACGCACAAACAAGAAACATAATTGAGCGTGTGTTTGGGATGCTCAAGTCATGGTACCGGTGCCTGGACACATCTGGTGTAGCCTTGCAGTACTCACCAACTACATGTACCCAAATTGTCATGGTATGTGCCATGCTACACAATATGATCCTGCAGAAACAGCTGCAGCAGGAACAACATGGGGCAGGGCCAAACAGCCCCCCACCATTGCCAAGACCTGCACAGGCACAGCGTGACTCAGAGGAGGAACAACCTGAGCCTGCCCCAGTAGGCAGAAGGAGGCATGCCCAGTATGCCCTGGCCTTGGCAAAGAGGCAATGCATAACACATACACTGACTCAGTAGGAACCCTGGAAATTACACCTCTCTTAGACTCGCACATACAGTAAAAGGGATGCCTAACTTAACACTACCTGTTTTCAAACATGTATAGGGAGTGTAATATGTGCATCCGACATAGGTAGCCCTGCAGCACCACCTGAGGCATGAGTCCCTATTTTAAGCAATATAAAGCACTGCTAAGCAAAATTTACCAGTATTGAGCATATTTAAATACAATTGCGTGCAGCTCTGCACTGCGCTAACCAGTGCAACGTCGGGCAAAGTTGGGCAATGTTGGGCAATGTCGGGCAAAGTCAAGCAAAGTCGGGTAAACACGCTCACATCTGTTTTACTGTTCCTTAACCAGTCAGGTCTGCCCAGCAGGAAAATAAAAAGCAGTGACAGGGCTCGAACTCAGGATACTGTGCACTATAGTCACAGTACTGAACCACTAAGCCATGACAGCATTTCACTGGCACAGACACAACTTAAGTCACTCACACATACCAGTTGGGGGGGGGGTCACATACCTAACAGTCACAGCCAGCAGGACAATTGTAGACAAATGCAAACACAAACATATGCTGTATCCTGCCCTCTGAAGAGGCATATGAGTAACCTCCCCCAAGGCCTATGCAGACAGATAACTGCAGGCCAGGAAGTGTGATGTGAGTTGGGTAGGCTATGAAGTCACAAACTAATATGTGTTTAATTGGAAGCTAAGGTCTGTAGTACAGTGGTATGCCTCAAGCCAGTATGATAGGCAACAGTACAGACTGAAATGGAGTACCTGACATGGCAGTGCAGGCCTAGCAAATGTGTAAGTGTCAGGTGTACCCCTCATCCTATGTACACTCACAGTAACAATCAGGTGTGCCCCCCCTGGTAGAAATGTACAAATAATAGCTGTCCCCCCTGTATGCAGAAATGTTGATAGGTCTATGCAAATTGACTCATGGAAGCCCAGCAGGCACAGCGTGCTTCCTGTCGATGTACAACACAAAGGTGAGCCCTAAAGTAAAAAACAACTTGATTTTTCACACACATATAGTATATATGCCCATAGTGGGCATGCTCACACACTTAAACAAATTTAGCAACTTTCAGTCAGCAACATACTGAAAGGTCATACTGGGCATGCTCACACACTTATGCCATGTCTGAGTACAGCAGTGAGCCACACATATCTGGCAGTTGCAGTTCTTACTCCAGACACTTGTCACTATTCACCAATCCTGCCTTGCACACACAGTGATATGAAAACAGACCCATATAATATATTGGACCCCCGTCATAATCAAACTATGTACTACAAGGACTTAAGTTGTTCAATGAAAGTGAAAATCCAAAGAAGATCAATACATCTCCGATTAGTATCATCAAGAAACAATGAGCACTCCTAACATTATCCAAGCCATGTTCTGGCAAACATATTGCCAAAGAGTCCATAGAGAATCATGAAGCTTTCTTTCGCTATGTCATAAATATCAATGTAAACTCATACATGTTCTGAGTCAGTGCAAAGTGTAAATGAATATATGTACATAACTGAAATTGCCAGCATCTTGTCAGACAGGTTCATACATATTTACCCCCCTCTCACTGATAAAAGGGCCCATTACCATACCTGGAGATTGTGAAAACCCAGAAATCACATATAAAATGGTTAAACAGCTCTATCCAAACCTAAAAACATGGCGTCTATGGGATGACATGGTTTCCCTGGCTGTGTCATATGTGAACTCCAAAACAAACAGACCCTGCAACTGAACAGTCTGTTGAGACTCACCCTCTGTACAGGATATGAAACTGTTGAATGGGTTACAGCAACATTTGGCACACTTCACAAGTATCGGTGCACAACAGACCATGGGAACTATAATCTTATAAGCCTAATAAGCCTGATCTGCAAGGCCATGGAGTCCATCATTAACCTGCTAGACAGTTTTCAAGGCAGTCACCCAGGACACACATCAATGAAATGAGCTCCACATGGCCTACATAGACCTTGAAAAGCCCTTTTCCAACATCCCACACACTTCATATCCACAAAATCAACAACCTGTGCATAAACACGTATGTCATCTGATGATTGCTAAGTGGGGCACAGATAGATCCCACAAGGTAAGAATTGTGGTCTCCTGTTAAAGCTGGTAACAACTGCTGTCCCCCATGGCTCAGTCCTGGGACCCCTCCTGTCTGGTGTATACTTTTCAGAAATATAGTCAAACACATGAGGGCTATGTTTAGCAAAGTTTGTGGATGACTGCAAAAAGGTTATCATAATCGATGTTTGGGACAACAGAGACATACTTAAAAAGGGTCTCAGTCAGACAGATGCGGTGTCAAAATTATGGCTTCCAGCTACAGTCATACAAATACCACATAGGTGCCAATTCCCTAAATATGGAGGTAATAATAAGTGATCTATGGACACATGTGGATAGTCATCTCTACTTCCAGAAACACATTCACAAAGTGGTTAGAAAATCATGCTCTGTGTTCCCACAAATTGCCAAGGTCTTTGCATGTAGGTCAAAGGAGGTTCCCCCTACTCATCAGTCATCAGACACATCAGAGAGTATCATGGCACACTTGCAATGAATCTGACTAGGCACCTTCAGCAGCTGAAAAGACCACTAAATGACTTCAACAAGAGGATTACTGGCCTTAAACAGTTGCCCCATGCAACAAGACTGAATTTAACTCAATCTGTACACTGTTGCATACTGTCTACTCAGGCAATATCTGCCCAACAGACAGGTCCATGTCCAATGCAGAACTGATGTACATGAGCTATCTGAAGTAAACCCAAGCTCACTGTGCCACATGCTCTAGGGATATCATCATCACAACAATAAATAGAACATGTTGGAGGGATATATTACTAACTCACAGACTTCCCTTGCTTTGGAACAGGCTCCCAACCTACATTAAGCTGAGTCCCTAACTGACACTCTTCCAGAGGAGCCTTGATGAGTGTATGTGAAAATGAACTGTCACACCATGGATCACTTCATCAGCTCCACTACACAGAGGCCTAGGGAACTAACCCCATGTATGGTTATAGCTGCACACTCTGGCCATATTAATATATGCCTTCAGGCAGATAGCCTATTACCTACCTATGTACCTATATATATATATATATATATATATATATATATATATATATATATAGGGGGAGCACAGTATAATAAGCCAAAGATGGATGGGCAGAGATGTGTGTAAGAGAGTGACCATGACAGGGAGCCATCCAGGACTGTCCCTCCCAGCACACATCCCAATGGCACAAAAGACATGAGGTGCACATCTTACCCACTGTACATAACAGCCACCAGTATCTGTAAGCATTACAGTGTATGTGGTCCATGTGCCTGCTGTACAACATGACTGTACAATGAAGTACACATCTACTATCTGTAGATATGTACCTGTCACATAGGTTCATAGGTATGTAGTAGACTATCTTCATGAAGGCATATATTAGCCTAGGCAAGTTGTGCAGCTTTCACCACCCCATTAGGTAGTCTACCAAGCCCTAGTTCTAATAGTTAGTCCCCTAAGCCCCTTTCTAGTGGGGCTGCTGATGTGATGCCTGGCATGAATTGTCTGTTTCCCATCCACTCATCAAGGTTCCTACTGAAGAATGTCAGCGAGGAGCTCTGTCTGATGTACATTGGGACTCTGCTCCACAGTAAGGCAAGTGTCCGGGATGGTACTCTCTCCCATCAGCATGTTGTATTCATTGTTGTGATGAGGCTCATATCCCTGGAGTGTGTAGTGTGACTCAATTTTGTTATCCATAGATGGAGCATGTTCAACAGTTATTTGTTGGACATGGCTCTGTATGTTAGGCAGAGTGTGCCTCTGAGTAGGTGGTACGCAATGGAGAACAGATTTAGTTTTACCAGTTGTGTTGCATAACACAACTATTTGAGGCCAGTAATCCTCTTGGTGAGGTACCTCTGTGGTCTCTACAGCTGCTGGATATGCTTAGTTGAGTACATCCAAAATGGTGCATTGTACTCAATGATGGGTCTGATGACTTAAGAGTAGAGGGCCACCACTACCTCTTTTGATCCTGATACAAACCCTTTGTTGATTAGGTGGGCCACATAGGATTTCCCAATCACTTTGGCAACATGGTTGTCAAAGGAAAGATGACTATCTACCTGTGTCTCCAGATCCCTTATTACCTTGTCAGTTTTAAGGGGGGTAACACCTATGTGGTAGTTTCTGGGTACTTTGTTTTCACCAAAGGGGATTACTATGCATTCTTTCACATTGAACTTGAGGCCATGATTCTGACACCACACATTTGTCTCATAGAGTCCCTTCTGGAGAATATTTGTGCCATCCGGGGAATCTATTATGGCAAACACTTTACAGTTCCCAGCAAACTTAGTCAACCGCAACCCTCCTGTGTTGGCCTGTACTTTTGAGAAGTCTATACCAAACAGGAGGGACCCCAGGACTGAACCCTGGGGGACACCAGTTGTTACCGGTGTAGAGTCTGACATGTAGCCAGCAACTCTTAATTTGTGGGATCTATCTGTGAGCCAGTTTGCAATCCATCTTGTGATGTATGGATTCATGTCCAGGTTGGTGAGTTCATCTATGATACCTGACTGGGGAATGGTGTCAAAGGCCTTAGCGAGGTATAGGTAAGCTGTGTGGAGCTCATTTCAATCATCTGTAGCCTGGGTAACTGTCTCAAAGAAATCCACCCAGTTCAGGAGGCGTGATCTGCATTTGACAAAGCCAGACTGGGTGTGCTCAACTATGTGAAGGTTCCCAATGTCTTTATTGTTGACTTCCATTATGATTGGCTCCATTGCCTTGCAGATAAGACTTGTCAGGTTCATAGAGTGTGAATGCCAAGGGTCTTTTGTGGCCCCACCCCTGTCGAATGGGAAGAACATTGCTGTGCAACATTCTATGGGTACATATCCTGTAGAGAGCATGTAGAGAGAGGTGTAAGTATCCTTGATGAATATGGATACATCCCCACCCTATGTGCTATGACCCAGGTTCTGATGCTGGAAGGTATGGAATGAGTAGTATCCTGGTAGTGCTGGTGTGCACTCTGGAGCCTTGAACTAGGTTTCTGTTACTGCGCAGATATCAGTATTCTCCATACTGAGAAGTGCCTCGAGTGTGTGCATCTGGAGGCTGAGACTTCTGGCAATGAGTAGCATTTAGCTCACTTTGTGGTTATTTGTGTTGGTTACGGGGTTTGGTTTGTCCTGAATGACCAGTGTTCCACACCTGAAGTCAATGCCTCATTGGTCCGATCTGACCATAAGCTAATTACCCTACATATCCACATTCTGCCCCCACCCCCCATTAAGGAAACCATGTTAAAAAATATCTCCAAAGACAACTTCATGATTCTTAAGACAGAAGTGGTGAACTTCAGGACACACATGCAGATGGACAATATAGTTAAAACTACTGAATCCTACACAATTGCACTTTATAAGCACTTACATGAGTGCATGGATCGTGCTATCCCAAACAGAACCAAGATGCTATCCTCCAAGAAAAGGAAGCCAATCTGGTGGTCCCCTGCCATGAACAAACTGCACAACTGAAGGAAGAAACTGCTGCAAAAGAGGGTAAAACCCATGACTGGAGGAGCTCCCTGGTCAGCCTCAGTAAGAAGCTGCGATCCCTGATAAAATCCTCCAAAGCTAGTTACAAAAACAAAATTGCCACTGATTCTAAAGACAACCACAAAGCATTCTATAGCTATGTCAAGAATCACAATGGCAACACTCAGATCTGCTCTGAGTTACAGCACAATGGCACTAAATATACAGACCCAGCTGATATTGCCAACATCCTGGCAGATTGGATCAGTGCCAACTTTACCCCCATCTGATCCATGAAAGTGCCCATCTCTATACCGGAAGAATGCAAAGTTGCTGTCATCACGGCTGCACAGGTGAAAATCACTCTCCAAAGCCAGGAACACAGCATCCATGGGACCAGATAACATCCCAGGCTGCGTTCTACACGAACTACAGAACGAACTGGCACCACACCTAAGTACCATGTTCAATCATAGCCTCACCTCAGGCTTTGTGCCTGCTGAATGGCGCACAGCGTCGGTTATCCCACTACACAAGGGGGGAGCCATCATGATCCCTGGGAACTAGTGCCCCATTAGCCTGATGAGCCTGGTCTGCAAGGCCATGGAATGTATCATCATGGAACTTATAAACAAAGACATTGGCAATCTCCAAACTCTGGACCACAACCATTTCAGGTTTGTAAAAGGCAGATCATGTCTTCTAAACCTGATAGACTTCTTCAAAGCAGTCACCAAAGCCATAAGGTGGTTCACTCAGCCTATCTAGATCTTGCCAAGGCTTTCGACACCATCCCCCACTCTGGAATTATAGATAAACTCACTAAACTAGGTATAAATCCCTATGTCACAAGATGGGTTCCCAACTGGCTCACTGACAGAACCCACACTGTGAAAGTAGCAGACTCCAAGTCCGACTTCAGACCAGTGACAAGTGGAGTACCACAGGGTTCAGTCCTGTGTCCTGTCCTGTTTGGTATCTACTTCCCTGAAGTACAGGCTAACACAGAAGGTCTTTGGCTAATGAAGTTCCCAGATGACTGCAAACTAGGAGCCATAATCGAAACTACTAATGATGTGGACATTCTACAAAAAGGCCTCACTGAGACAGATGCCTGGTGCCAAAGCCATGGCCTCAAGCTCAATGCCAAAAAGTGCATTGTCATTCCCTTTGGTAAAAACTCTGTACCCATGAACTACAACATAGGCGGTAGTATACTTAACACTGAAAGTGTGATAAGAGACCTTGGGACACAGGTGGTCAGTAGACTCTCCTTTGATAATCACATCGCCACAGTAGTCAGGAAATCCTTCAATGTGGCACACCTCATCACAAAAGGTTTCTCATGCAGTTCCCCTCTGCTCATCACTCATTAGATCCATTATAGAGTACAATGCCCCTTTTGGTATGTACCTCACAAGACATCTACAACAACTGGAAAGCCCGCAGAAATACCTCACAAAGAGGATTAGCGGCTTCAAATACATGTCCTACACAGACTGTCTCAAAACACTCCAGCTTTACTCTGTTGCATATCGCCTACTCAGAGGTGATCTCTGCCTAACATACAAAGCTATGTCAAACACAGAGCTGTTGGACATGCTCCACTTAAAGAAATCCCAATCTCTCTGAGCTTCGGCCCCAAAACCCAGACCGAAATACAAAAGGAGGGGGTGTATCCATTTTCATAAAGGATACCCATACCTCCAGATTAGTGGCACAGCACGAGGCCTCGGAGACCATCCAAGTGCAATTAACAGTGGGCAGAACTGCTTATCAGATCTTAGCCTGCTACAGATCACCTACCTTGCCTCAGGACCCTCACTCAGCATTCCTGAGAACACTGGAAAATATAAAGGTCCTTCCAAACACCATGATATTAGGAGATTTCAACTACCCAAACACTGATTGGGAGAATTACTCAAGTACAAACTCCTTTGCCCAATGCTTCCTAGAGTTTATAAACTCAAATGCCCTGGAACAGCTGGTCACCATGCCCACTAGAGGTGACAACATACTGGACCTGATCATCACCAACATGGGGGATCAGTGTTCCACACCAGAGGTAAACCCCCTGCTGGTAAGATCAGATCATAAAGTAATCACACTGGACATCCACATCCCGACCCCACCCCCAGTCAAGGAAACCACTGTGAAAAACTTTTCAAAAGCAAACTTCACACTTCTCAAGACCAAAGTGGAAAGTTTCAAAACCCCCTTGCTACAGGATAATGCTATCAAATCCGCAGAATCCTTTGCGAGTGCATTATATGAGCATCTACAGGGATTCATGGATCGAGCCATCCTGAGTAAAACCAAGACTCACTCCTCCAAAAAGAGGAAACCAGTCTGGTGGTCCTTGGCCATAAATAAGCTATACAACAGAAGGAGGAAACTACTACATGATAGAGCAAAATTCCAAAAAGGCATCACTGATCATTATTAGCAAGAAACTACGATCACTCATAAAATCATCCAAGGCCAGTTTCTAAAGAACAATTGCCAAGGAATCTAACGATAACCACAAAGCCTTCTTTAGTTATATCAAACATTTAGGTGGGAACTCTCAGATATGCTTTGAGATACTGCAAAATGGCAAAAAATACACTGAACCAACTGACATTGCCAACATCCTGGAGGACAAGTTTAGTGCAAACTTCACCCCCCCCCCACCCCCAAAAGGGCCTGTGTCCATCCCAGAAGAATGCAGAGCCCTAGACATCACGGACATGCAGGTAAAAACAGCCCTCTCCAAAACTAAGAACACAGCATCAATGGGACCGGATGGTGCCCCAGGCTGCGTCTTACACGAGCTCCAAAAGGAACTAAACCCTCACCTAAATTCACTGTTCAGACTCAGCCTTACCACAGGCTATGTACCCAAATAATGGCATACAGCAACAGTCATCCCACTCCATAAAGGTGGTGCCACAACAAAACCTGAGGACTATCACCCTATACGTCTGACCAGCCTGGTCTGCAAAGCTATGGAGCGAATTATCATGGCACTCATAAACAGAGACATTGGGAAGCTCCAGACACTGGACTCTACCCAATTCGGCTTTGTTAAAGGCAGATCCTCCCTCCTAAACCTAGCTGACTTCTTTGAAACAGTTACCAAGGCCATAGATGAAGGGAAGGTAGTCCACACAGCCTACCTGGACCTCACTAAGGCCTTCAACACCATTCCCCACTCTGGCATCATAGACAAGCTTACCAACTTGAACATTAACTCCTATGTCACGAGATGGGTGGCTAACTGGCTCACAGATAGAACACACATGGTCAGAGTTGCAGGTGCCATGTCCGACTATAAACCAGCCACAAGTGGCATCACACAGGTCTCGGTCCTGGGACCCCTCCTGTTCAGTATATACTTCTCTGAGTTACAGACAAGCACAGGAGGACTATGGCTGACCAAGTTCACAGATGACTGCAAACTGGGGGCCATAATCGACTCTCTGGCTGACACAGACATCCTCCGGAAGGGTCTTACAGAGACAGATACCTGGTGTCAAAACCATGGCCTCAAGCTGAATACCAAAAAATGCATAGTCATCCCCTTTGGAAAAAACAAAGTGCCCACAAATTACCACATAGGTGGTAATCCACTAGGTACGGAAAAGCAATAAACAGGACGTGCTGGAGGGATAGATTCCTGTCCCAGAGACTTCCCTTGCTCTGGAACAGAATCTCAGTTGATGTTAGGCAGAGCCCCTCGCAGACTGTCTTCAAGGGGAATCTTGATGAGTGGATGGAAAATTGTAAATTTACCCCTGGGATCACTTCAGTGGCCCTGCTAGACAGAGGCCCAGGAAACTAATTTAAAAGGGAGGCGAAAGCCAACACATTCTGGCTAGGCTTATAAATGCCCTTGGGCAGATAGCCTAGTACCTACCTATGAACCTACATGCCGTAGGGACCTAAACCTTGTCACCACAATAAACAGAACATGCTGGAGGGATAGATTCCGGTCCCAGAGACTTCACATACTCCAGAATAAACTACCTATCTATATCAAACAAAGCCCCTAATTAGCACTCTTCAAGAAAAATCTTGATGATTGGATGGGAAATAGGAAATTCACCCTGGGGATCATTTCTGTGTCTCTGCTCAACAGTGGCACAGGAAAATAAATTTCTTGGGTGGCAAAAGCCAGGGTACCTTTTTGGCTGGGCTTGTATAGGCCCCAGGGCCGATAGCCTAGTACCTACCTATGAACCTATGAACCTTTGAGCCTTGCCTAAAAAGGTAATATGGGGACAGAAAGAGCCTTGGCCAGTATTCAGAAGCATAGGGGCGACAGACGCAAACCATCTGTAGCGAAACAACAAGGCTTGTCTATCATGTCATCACAGGCAGACAGAGACTGGATCCCCTTTGAATGACACCAGAAGCTCAGCCAATTGTTGAAGTTTATCATCTTTCTGTTATATTGCAATATCATGTAGGTGAAGGTAAGATGCTACTCAAGGTTTGACCCTGTGTGTGCCAGCATGTGGTGCATCAACCCATATATGATATGGTTATGGCCTATGCATACAATACACTCACAATACACCTAGTATGATAAGCCTGCTGAGGTTAGCAAATGTGAAAAAAACCTTTGTGCAGACTGTCAGCAAGTAATGTCTGTATTGCACCCTGTAAGTCCATATTGCTTTCTGAAGTGTAAAGAAGTACTTAGTTTGGATTAAGAACTCCGCACTTGTCAACTGTGTGTATGTGTGTGTGTGTGTGTGTGTGTGTGTGTGTGTGTGTGTGTGTGTGTGTGTGTGTGTGTGTGTGTGTGTGTGTTCATAGGTTCATAGGTTCACACTAGGCTATCTGCCCTGGGGCAATTATAAGCCTAGCCCGATTCTG
Organism: Protopterus annectens; assembly: GCF_019279795.1. Taxonomy (NCBI): domain Eukaryota; kingdom Metazoa; phylum Chordata; order Ceratodontiformes; family Protopteridae; genus Protopterus; species Protopterus annectens. The sequence continues at coordinate 119,480,414 of NC_056733.1, read as the reverse complement.
TATGGCTTATGCCACCCCTTGATTTGAGCATACTGTGCCTTTTAAGGTTTAGTTTACTGTGCCTCTGTCTAATAGTGACACGGGAGTAATCCCTGGGACAAACCTATGATCCCCCATCCACTTATCGAGATTCTTCTTGAAGAGATTCAGTGAGGTGCTCTGCCTCATATGAACTGGAATTCTATTCCAGAGCAAAGGGAGCCTCTGGGTTATGAACCTGTCCCTCCAGCAGGTTCTATTTATTTCTGTGCTGAGGTTCAAGTCCCTCGAGCGTGTGGCTCTAAGGGATTTAGATTTACTGAGGTGGAGCATGTCCATTAATTCTGGATTTGACATAGCTTTGTATGTCAGGCATAGATCGCCTCGAAGTAGGTGGTATGCAACTGAGTAGAGCTGGAGTTTTTTTAACCAAGCAGCATATGGCATCTGTTTGAGACCTTTGATCCTCTTGGTGAGATACTTTTGGGGTCTTTCTAATTGCTGCAGGTGTCGGGTAAGGTACATCCCAAAAGGGGCATTGTATTCTATGATGGGCCTGATGAGGGATGAATAAAGGGGCACGATTACCTCTCTTGATCTAGATGTGAAACCCCTTCGTGATGAGGTGGGCTATGTAGAAGGTCTTTCTAACCACTTTGGCAATGTGGTTTTCAAAGGAGAGATTGCTATGGTTTTCAAAGGAGAGATTGCTATCAACTTGGGTCCCCAGGTCCCTAATAACTTTCTCTGTACTTAATGGGTTTCCGCCTATGTGGTAATTTGTGGGCACATTGTTTTTGCCAAAGGGTATGACTATACATTTTTTGGCATTTAGCTTTAAACCATGGCGCTGGCACCAGTTATCTGTCTCTGTGAGACCTTTTTGAAGGATGTTTGTGTCAGCTGGAGAGTTGATTATGGCGCCCAGTTTTGCCTGTACCTCGGAAAAGTATATACCGAACAAGAGTGGTCCCAGGACAGAACCCTGTGGGACGCCACTTGTGACCGGTTTTGAGTCTGACATGGCTCCAGCAACTCTCACTCTGTGGGTTCTGTCTTTGAGCCAGTTTGTGACCCATCTTGTGACATAGGGGTTTATATTTAAGCTGGATAGCTTATCTATGATGCCCGAGTGGGGTATTGTGTCAAATGCCTTTGCAAGGTCCAGATAGGCTGTGTGGACTACCTTCCCTTCATCTATGGCTTTGGTGACTGTTTCAAAGAAGTCAACCAGGTTCAAAAGGCAGGATCTGCCCTTGACAAAGCCAAACTGGGTAGGATCTAGTGTCTGTAGGTCCCCAATGTCTTTGTTTATGAGCTCCATGATGATCCTCTCCATAGCCTTGCAGACTAAGCTAGTCAGGCTTATGGGGCAATAGTTTCCGGGGTCCGTAGAGGCTCCACCTTTGTGGAGTGGGACCACTGTTGCTGTACGCCATTCTGTGGGCACATATCCTGTAGTGAGGCTGAGATTGCATAGCTCTTTTATCTGAGGGATTAGTTCCTCTTGTAGTTCATGTAGGACGCAACCTGGGATGCCATCTGGTCCCATGGAAGCAGTGTTTTTTGCTTTGAAGAGGGCAGCCTTCACCTGAGCATCTGAGATGTTTGGGAGGCAGCCCTCTGCCAGGATAGATACTTGCTCTTTTGGGGGGGAGGGGGTGGAGAAGTTTGCACTGAAGCTGTCTGCCATGGCGATGTCTGTGGGTTCAGTGTATTTTTTGTCATTTAGAATCAACTCAGAACAAGTCTGGGAGTTGCATCCCAGGTTTCTAACATAACTGAAAAAAGCCTTATGATTGTCTTTGGTGTCCTGTGCAATTTTTCTCTCAAAGCTGGCCTTGGAGGATTTTATGAGGGATCGTAATTTTTTGCTAGTACTGATCAGAGATGCCTTCCCTATTAGGGATTTTGCTCTATCATGTAGTAGCTTTCTCCTTCTGTTGTACAGTTTATTTATGGCAGGGGTCCACCAGACTGGACGCCTGCCTTTGGATGATTGGGTCTTGGTTTTGTTTGGGATAGCATGATCCATGCATTCCTGGAGCTGTCCATAGAATGCATTTATATAGGATTCTGCAGTTTGGGCTGTAGTTTCCACTGGCCTTGGGGCTTTGAAGGATTCCACTTCAGTTTTGAGAAGAGAGAAGTTTGCTTTTGAGAAGTTTTTCACTGTGGTTTTCTCGGCTGGGGGTGGGGTCGGGATGTGGACATCCAGTGAAATTAATTTATGGTCTGATCTTACCAATGAGGGATATACTTCTGGTGTGGAGCATAGAGTCCCCATTTTGGTAATGATCAGGTCTAGTATGTTGTCCCCTCTTGTGGGAGTGGTGACTAGTTGTTCCATAGCATTTGAGTTTATAATTTCCAGGAATCTTTGGGCTAAGGTGCTGGGGCTTGAGTAGTGCTTCCAGTCAATGTTTGGGAAGTTGAAGTCACCCAATATAATGGTGTTCGGAGAGATATTCATGTTCTCCAATGTTTTCAGGAAAGTCGAATGGGATTCCTGACTTTGAGAGGGTGGTCTGTAGCATGCTATAAACTGAAAAGCAGTCTTGCCCACTGTTAGTTGCACATGGATGGTCTCCGATACTTCGTGCAATGCCACTAACCTGGAGGTGTGGATATCCTTGATAAATATGGAAACTCCCCCTCCTTTTGTGGTTCGGTCCGGGTTTTTTGGGGCGTAAAGCATGATATGAGGTGTAGCCTGGTAGTGCTGGGGTGCTCTCTGGAGCCTTGAACCAGGTTTCTGTCACTGCACAGATATCAATGTTCTCCATACTGAGGAGAGCTTTGAGTGCGTGCATCTTGAGGTTAAGACTTCTGGTGTTTAGCAGCATTACCCTTAGTTTCTTGTTCCTTGTGCTGTCTATGGGGGTGGGTTTGACTTTTGAGCCTTGCCTAAAAAGGCACTATGGGGGTGGCAAGAGCCTTTGCCAATATCCGAAAGCCCAGTGGTGACAGGTGCAAGCCTTCCCTAGCGAAGCAACGTGGCTTGTCGAGCATGTCATCCCAGGCTGACAGACACTGGATCCCCTTTGAATGGCACCAAAATTTTAGCCAATTATTAAAATCTATCATTTTTTCTTTGTACTGTGGCATCATTCTAGGTGAGGGTAAGATGCTGCTCAAGGTCAGGGTCATACCAGCCTGGGCTACATGATCAGAGAGCTCCTCTATGTCTATTTTCATGTAGTCCAGGGAGGTACATCTCAGGTCATTCACACCAGCATGTACAATGACTGAGTCATATTTGTATTTGCTTTGGAGTGACCTGAGTGCTTGCGTTATTTGTCGGATCCTAGCACCCAACAGGCAGCTCACTGTGACCTTCTCTTTATTCAGCCTGGTGAGCGGGACGTCAGTGTTTCTGACAATAGAGTCACCTATAACAAGAGTATCAGGTGTGTTATTCAGCCTTAAGGGCTGTGGCTGCTTGGCACACTGACTTTGTGGGTTATGTGTTGTGTGTGTTTTGTTTTGAGGTAGCGTTTGCTTGGATGTCTGCTTTGGAGGTCTCTGTTGCTTAGGTAGATTTTTATTTAGAGCCTCCGAGTATGTTTTTGTGTATTTATGTGTTTGGTTCGCTGATGTGGTGGGACTATGTGATACTGGAATTGTGTTGTGTGAGGTTACCTTCTCCTCCTGACTGGTTACACCAGTTTTGAGATGAGAGAGCTCAGCCTCCAGTTTGGCTAAATAGTTGCATCTCTCAAATATATTTGAACATGTTTGGAGGAGGAGAGGGTTGTCCGTGTACATGAGACAGTTGTAACATTGCCTCAAAATTCCCAGATTCACCAGCTGGACTGGAGAGGAAACCATTGACTGACCTTTGGACATGCTAGAGTAATAGGGAAACTGAATTTAAGATGGACCAATAGAGGACAGGGTAATCGTAGAGAGTATAAGAGTAAGTAGTGCTTATGGTTTAATAGTGCTAACTTGTAGGATTACTTAACTGGACCAGTGAAGGGCCTTAGAATGAGAATATGGTGTTTAAATTGAGAGATAGAGCAGTTCTAAGGGAAAAAGTGAAGAGCAGACTTTGTGGAGCCAGGAATAGTTTAAACCCAATTAGGCAGCGCTGCCCGTTGTTGCTCTATGCTCAAAACCATGCAAAACCACGCAAAAGAGGGTTTTAAGAGAGGAAGATGAAGGAGTTTTGGAATTGACCCAAAATGGCCAATAAAACTACAGTTTCAAGTCAGTAACCACTCCCACAGGGGCAGGCAGGCTGTTCAATGTTTTTCACTGTCACTGATCAACAGAGAGACTTTCCTTTAGCCCAAGCAAAAAATGGCCTCACAGAAACTTACAAACAGTTCAAGAACAGCAAGCCTGTAACTGAACTTTTTTAAATCTCAGAAAAGTGGGAAAAAAGCAAGATTTTTTTTTTCAGCGATAGCAGAGGTTAACAAGTATCAACAAGTTATAACAGTGCAGTAAATGACCCCACACAAGAGTGCTAGGCCAAAGACAGATAAAATGCAAGTTTTGAGAAAAAAACGATTTTAAAAATAAGTGCAAACAGGAAATTCAGTAAACAGCTCTAGGTTGTGCTCTAAATACAGTTACTAATGCAGAAATCAAATTTAACAAGCCAGAAAATGCTCAAAATAGGCGGCTATGCAGAAAAACTTAGCAAATAAACAGAGGAAAAATACTTAAAGTCTCAAAAGTGGCTCCTTTCCTCTCTCAGCGTTTTCTCCTCTTGGTGGGTGCTTCACCAACAGCCAACAAGCCTGAAAAGATGCCAAAACCCACGAGGCAACCAGGTTTTAAGAGAGGAAGATGAAGGAGTTTTGGAATTGACCCAGAATGGTCAATAAAACTACAGTTTCAAGTCAGTAACCACTCCCACAGGGGCAGGCAGGCTGCTCAATGTTTTTCACTGACACTGATCAACAGAGAGACTTTCCTTTAGCCCAAGCAAAAAATGGCCTCACAGAAACTTACAAACAGTTCAAGAACAGCAAGCCTGTAACTGAACTTTTTTAAATCTCAGAAAAGTGGGAAAAAAGCAAGATTTTTTTGTTTTTTGTTTTTCTTCAGAGATAGCAGAGGTTAACAAGTATCAACAAGTTATAACAGTGCAGTAAATGACCCCACACAAGAGTGCTAGGCCAAAGACAGATAAAATGCAAGTTTTGAGAAAAAAAACGATTTTAAAAATAAGTGCAAACAGGAAATTCAGTAAACAGCTCTAGGTTGTGCTCTAAATACAGTTACTAATGCAGAAATCAAATTTAACAAGCCAGAAAATGCTCAAAATAGGCGGCTATGCAGAAAAACTTAACAAATAAACAGAGGAAAAATACTTAAAGTCTCAAAAGTGGCTCCTTTCTTCTCTCAGCATTTTCTCCTCTTGGTGGGTGCTTCACCAACAGCCAACAAGCCTGAAAAGACGCCAAAACCACGAGGCAACCAGGTTTTAAGAGAGGAAGATGAAGGAGTTTTGGAATTGACCCAGAATGGCCAATAAAACTACAGTTTCAAGTCAGTAACCACTCCCACAGGGGCAGGCAGGCTGCTCAATGTTTTTCACTGCCACTGATCAACAGAGACTTTCCTTTAGCCCAAGCAAAAAAATGGCCTCACAGAAACTTACAAACAGTTCAAGAACAGCAAGCCTGTAACTGAACTTTTTTAAATCTCGGAAAAGTGGGAAAAAAGCAAGATTTTTTTTTTGTTTATTTGTTTTTTCAGAGATAGAAGAGGTTAACAAGTATCAACAAGTTATAACAGTGCAGTAAATGACCCCACACAAGAGTGCTAGGCCAAAGACAGATAAAATGCAAGTTTTGTGTGTGTGTGTGTGTGTGTGTGTGTGTGTGTGTGTGTGTGTGTGTGTGTGTGTGTGTGTGTCTCTCCCTGGGGAGGAGCAACCTTTTTGGAGACTACTCACACCCCTTAAAAGTGGTATACTCATCTTTGTCAAGTCTGATGATATCACCAACCTACAAATATACCTGTGGAAAAGAGAAATTCCAGTAATGTGTATAGCATGTTGTGTAAATACGTACTGCTGTAGTATCATAATGTAGTTAGGTAGGGGTTTGAATCCTGCACTTGTTAACTGTGTGAGTGTGTGTGTCTGCCTGGGGAGGAGCAACCTTTTTGGAGACTACTCACACCCCTTAAAAGTGGTATACTCATTTTTGTCAAATCTGATGATGTCACCAACCTACAAATATACCTGTGGAAAGGTGAAATCCCAGTAATGTGTATAGCACGTCATGTAAATGCGTACTTCTGTAGAATCATAATGTAGTTAGGAAAGAGTTTGAATCTCACACTTGCTGACTGTGTGTGTGTCTGTGTTTCAGGTGTGTGACACCGTTGGCCAATGTGGAGTGGGTTTTGATTTTTCTAGTGTATGACATATCACAATAACAACTGTATGTGCATTACACATGTAAGGAAGCTGTGGGGCAAATCCATATACATACATGTGACCTCAAGTATTTCATAGGTGGGTACTCTGCTTTCCATTAATGCATGTGTTATCTTTGCCAGAGCGTGCTGGCGCTTTCCAGACCATAGGTCACTTCTGTATGCTTGCAACAAGCTTAGCCACTGCAGTGATCCCTGGGCTACGTCTTCCGTTTCACATCCACTCATCATGGTCTCTATTGAAGAGTGTGAGTGAGGGTTTATGCTTGAGGTATATTTGAAACCTGTTCCAAAGCAAGCAAAGTCTGGCAAAGATGACTAATCATTATAGGTGTACAACAACCTCTGTGGATCTGCATGCAAACCTTTTATTGCTTATGTGCTCCACAGAGGGATTTCCAAAACCCTTTGGTAATGTGATCATCAAAGGAGAGATGACTTAACACATGGCTCTATGTATACATTAGTACCTGTTCAACATTTTGGGGGCTACTACCTATGTGGTACTCGGGGGATACTTTGTTTTCTAAAAGTGGATAACTATGCTTTCTTAGGCTTATAGCTTTACAGCATGAGTTTGACACCAGGTAACTGTCTGTATGATACCCTTTTGGAGGATGTGTGTGTCATCTGGAGAATAAAGTATAGCCCACAGTATGCATTGTCATCAGATGTGGGAAGACATATCCCTACTGTGTTTGCTTGTACCTAAGAAAGCTATATACCAAACAGGAATGGTCCCACGACTGAGTGCAGGTGAATACCACTTGTTACTGGCATAGAATAGTACATGGAGGCTGCAAATGTTACTGTGTGTCCTACATCTGTGCGTCAGTTGTCAAGCCATCATCTAACAATCGTTTATGGTCAGTCTGTTGAGGTTATGTATAATACCAGTATGTGGGATGGTTATGAATTGCTAGTGAGCTATAGCTTGGCTGTGTTGATTTCCCCTCCCTTGCCTATAGCCTTGTTGACTGGCTTGAAGTCTACTAAGTGTAGGAGCCATGATCTGGCCTTTAGAGAACCTAAGTGGGTATGGTACAGTGTTTGCAGGTTCATAATGTCTCTGTTAATGAGTTCCATAATGCTGTGCTCCATAGCCTTCCAGATAACACTGGTCTGGCTTATAGGGTGAGAGTTTCCAGGACCTGTTGCAGTTCTACCCTTAATCAATTTATGTTAACATTTGCACTGGGTGTGACGAGGGTGGAAAGGTTTAAGAATAAGTATATTAGAGGGTCAGGCCAGGTTTGAGTGTTAGTAGACCATGCCAGATAGGCAGGATTAAGTTGGTTTGTACATGTGCTGAGGAGGGATGCAGAGTATATTGTGAAATAGATGCTAAGGATGAAGCCGCCAGGTAATAGGAAAAGAGGAATGCCTAAGATGAGGTTTGTGGCTGTGGTGAGAGAGGACATGCAGGTGGATGGTGTGATAGCACAAGATGCAGAGGCCAGGAAGAAATGATGTACTGTGGCAACCCCTAATGGGAGCATCCAAAAGGAGAAGAAGAAGAAGACGTTGTAGCTCAACCCTTGTGGACTGTGAACACCATTACCGTGTTTCATTCCGCAAGTATGTAACCTGTATAGAGGCTGCATCTGGACAGAGCGTTTAGGTGAGTGGTGACTTCATATGTCAGCTTGTGTATGACACAGCCAGGGACACTGTCCAGTACCATTGCCACTGTGGTCTGTACTTTGTTAAAGAGATGTTTTAACTTGAGTGTCTGTGAATCATCAGGTTTTACATTCTTCAGGTCTGGAAATGTGGACCTTGTGTAATGACAGGGTGGTGAAATCCGCATTCAAACTGTCTGACAAGTAATTCGTAATGTCAATCAGATAAGTGTACTTTGTGACCATTTACATTAACTGTGACCCGATCTGAGATTTCTCCTGTAGATTATGAGCAACACTGAAGAAAGCTTTAGTGTTGTCTATGGAATCCTTGCCATTTTGTATTTTGAAGCTTGCCTTGTATGTTTATTGAGGGATTGTATTTTCCCAAAGATACTGACCAGAGAGGTTATCCCTTCTTGGTATGTAACTCTTTTGGTACAACTTCATACCTTCTATTATATATTTAGTTTATGGCAGGAGTCCATGAGACTAATGCACTTTTACTGTATAAGTGAGAATTTCTTGTGTTTGTGATAGCACGGTCCATGCAAACCTGTAGGTGAACAGTGTGCATTAATAAAGGATTATGCAGCTGGGACAGTGTTAACCTTAGTAATGCAAATCAATGACAGATAGCAACAACAGCATCACCCACAACACAGTGTCAACCCGTGTCATACACACACATGTGTACTCAAGTTCCAAAATGTGTGTAGTACAATGCATACTGGCCACCAGTAGAACGTATGGAGTGTTAACACTGGCCAATACAGGGCATGTCACCCTGCCCATGTGTCCAATATGCATGTACATGCAGACAGTGCACCTCCACCATGTTCACAAATGTACACCTGCAGACCTGTGCTACACACACCCTACACTTACTCTCCACCGTATAACACATGCTGACACAACTACACACATCAGCCAAGTGGCACATGGGCAAACAAAACACAAATGGAATAAACACTGGTGGAAACAATACAACATTGCTAATTGCAGCTTTAATGCATCATGCCTGCTCAGCTACACCTTCAAGGATATCATTACATTTTACTGCTGACAACATGCTACACATTCAACCATTGCTATACTTTACTAAAGTCACCCTGTGCATCAGCACCATGTTAGCCTGTTTCTGCATCAATGTTACAGATGACAGGAGGTGGCACAGGTTTCATCATATGCACAGGGTGTGTTGTTGGTTTGTCAGAGGCCAATACTGAGCCATACAATCGATATGTGTGTGTGAGTGCCATGAGTATTGTTATGGGCCAATGTTGATGTAATGTGTGCAGGTATGTGTTTGCCCTAGGTTTCTGGTTTATATGTGTGTGTCTGCATGCACACAGTTTCACCATGTGGCTGCCATATACGGGGATTTGTGAGACAGCTACAGACTGTACCTGGCAGGCTTTACAGATCACCATCTCTGGCCATGGATACGGAACCTGTGCTTGGCAGGGGTGCTACAGAGAGTATCAGGTACTAATCCAGACTGGGTACTATCCAAAGAGGTTGACATATGTCCACTGGATCCAGGTCCCTGCTGGGACTGGCCAGAGCCACGTGCACATGGTCTTCTAGGATGGTCTATGGACAACCCCCCCAACATTGCTGGGGCTGGTACTGGCACTACGGGAGCGGCTGTGACTTGCTGGGCATCCATGGTGACCTCCAGCTGCTGATGTTGCTGGAATACGTCCACATCGACATCTCAACCATCCCGCACTGTCCTGACACATGGACATGACATTGTGGAGGACATCCAATGTCTCACCCCAACGTCTATCAATGACCTCAGTGTAATTACATATGGCACCTGCTAGGTCATGGATACTGTCATTTACAGAGGTGTTATGAGCCCTCTGTGTCCTTAGTGCCTGTCTGGTGTACCGCTCCATTTGTGTCTGTGCCTCCATGACAGCCTGGAACATGCGTGTGGTAGAAAGAGGTGTGGCACATCTGCCAGGGGCATGATGACCAGCAGTGCTCTGACGAGAACCCCTGGGCATCTGCCTATGTGGTACCGTTCCACACATCTGGCTATGGCTGCTGTGTTCTGATACATGTGCCATAGATACCACACTGTCCTGGCCAGTGCCAACCATACACTGTCCCTCAGCTAAGGGAAATGGTGATGATGGATGTACAGGCAGTATGACTATGTGCATGGATGGGGTGGAGACTTGTGTACTGTCAATTGGTGGCCCAAAAACAGACCCTGACAAACCTGCCTGCACCTCAACACACCTATCCTCATGATCACTGTCTGTCTCAGTGACATCAGGTTCCCTGCTGTACTGAACCAGCCCCACCTCAGCACATGTGAGAGGAAAACAGGAATCGCACTTTAATACCTGAACATGATGTCAGACCACATGCACACATGCACACACACAAAAATACACTCCTCCCTAAAGCAGACACACACAACACCAGCAATCTTAGAACATACACAATAGCAGGTGATGGTGGGGTACAGTATCACAAGCAAAACAGTCATATCACACATGTCAGCATGCAGGACATGTGTTGCTCAACAGCATGCAGTGCAAGTGTAGACAGTCCTTGTTACTAACAGTATACATGGCTTTGATGCATGTGTTTTGTTATTAGGTGATGGGCCTCCCCCTGGAACACAATGCATACATGGACACAACATTGCTGTGCAGGTATTCAAAACTCAATAGCATCACAAGACATATATGTGTCAGTTGTGCAAATGGTGATTGATATGCATATTGTTTAGAGGTGCATATGTGCGCACACACACAACATTAAGGTGTATAGCAAGGTGTACAGCAATGAAAGCTATGTGTAGTACTGTGGTTACAGTAACTGGATGGGGTATAGTACCATAGGCCATCATCATGAAGCATCAAGTGGTCACTCAAGGCTACAAATGTTTCCCAAACCAGCACTACTCATGCTGTACCAGAACTGTACTACCTTGTCTACATTCACCATTTCACAAACAGTTGTTACATGAGTTTGTAAGGATGCCAATAAGGAGCATTCCCTGACATGAATGTGTAGTGTGTTGTAGAGTGTTTAAATGCCCCATGATAGGCCTCTACCCCTCAGGTATATTATGTGTAATGTCTGGATGAGATTTTGGATACTGGAGTGTGTCTTTACAGAGGGTTTGGGAATAATTTATGTGTAGCATGTTAAAATGCTCTGTGTATGACATAGATGTGTATGTTATGTGCATGTTGAGTATCAACTGTGCCTATTCAATGGTCAATACAGTCTAGTCATATTTGTTTGAGATGGTCTGGGTATTGCATGTGTTTGAGGCAGCTAATCACATTAGTGAGATGTGTGTGGTCTTACACCAAACATGCACAGCATGCATTATGGGTAGTTGTGTTACATGTGTACATGGCCTACACCTTAACTATGACATGCACTTTTTATGTACAATAATAAATGTAGAAAACACTCACCAGCATCTGCCTGCTGCCTTGATGTCACCCCAGAGGGGCCTACATAGAGATGAGACAGTTTGTCAGTGGCCACAACTGTGGCATTGCTACTGTGTGTTTGAAATCTTACAGTACAACAACAGTTTACATTCACAGGGCTACATATTATGTTTCAAATGATCAGTATTGCACAACAACAGGCTCCACATCTTTTAACGACACACTCCACATCTCACATATGCATGATCTACCAATACAGATAACAGTAGTCTACAGATATGCCGTGTTACTTGCTGTGTGCTTGCTGGGTGGCTCCAACCTCCATCATGGTGTATGTCTGCTGTTGTTGTTGTTGTTGGGCAGGTGCCACCAGGTTCAGGAGCAGCTCCTCCACTCTGGTGAGTGGGGGATGGATATTAACACCACCTCCTGTTGCAAGCTGTTGTCTCCTCACATCAGCAGCATGCTGATGGACATGTCTGAGAAGATTACTACAGTGGTGGCGTACCTGCTTATATGTCCGGTTATGCAGGCCTACTTCATTTACCCTGTGGACAACATCTTGCCACATTGCAGTACGCTCCTGCTGGTCCTGGCTGGTTTGTGAGAACATGAGACTGTAGTGCTGAATCATACTGGTAGTAATTATGTCATCTTCAGCACTACTGTAAGTGGGGTTCCTGCGATGCACCATGATCCCTGGAAGACATAAATACAAAAATATGTCTGAGCAAGTCATATGGCACATTTAACATTATACAGTACAGATATCACTGAACTGCCATATATAGCAACCTATTAGCTAACCAAGAGTGAAACACTTTAACTGCCACTTATTACTGCTCACCCCACAACTGCTTGGAAGTGCCTGGCTCACTCTCAATCCAATGAACCATGTTCTGCACAGCAACAAAATAAAATCACTATATAAGACTATACGAGAGTACCTGGCACACTGTATGCAACACGATGCACCACCTAGCCACAGCAGATATACATCAAGCTGATGTGTAAAGAAATATATCATCCATCACAATGAGTGTAAGGTCCAGTAAATGTATTACTATTATACCACACAACTTGTTAATGGCAAACCCGTGTCCATAATATGTGTACAATTGGGAATATAGGTCACATGCTGCTGTAGTACACTATGAATGTTGCTAGATACACAGTTATATGTTTTACCACAAATATGTTAAAGGACATGTTACAGACATACCCACACACACATCAAGACATAATTACAGGACACAAAGGTATGACAATCCAGATATGCTTTCAGTGTGTACTATACAGTACTGTGTGTCAGTACTTACACAACCTTAATCTTGAGAAATGTAATCTGTGATGAATACAGGGACCACACAAAACAGTGGATGCAAGCAATGTGGACATACACCATACTTTGCTGTACAGGCCCAGAGATTCAAGTAGTACTACAGTACACACAGGATTTGGATTCAACATCAGTACCAATCAATAATCATAGATGTAATGCTTTAGCCTCCAAATGACACACCCTAGTTAAAACCAAGGGACTTAATCACACTGTATGCAATAGTACTTTTTCTGCCTAGCAACAGAATACACAGCTTTTGCTAGGATCAAAGCAAGGACCCATAATACCATGACATAAACAGTTTCCCACTAAGCTATCCCACAGATACATATATTTGACGTATTCACAAACAGATTGACCATCACAGTCAGTTAGCAGTACAGAGAATGTATTGCAACAAGTAGATGTTGGTGTGTATGAGTATATATAACTATATATATGTATATATATATATATATATATATATATATATATATATATATATATATATACATATACACATCCATTGGTGTACATATACATATATATGTAGGCACATATACATTTCACCTTTCATAGTGAGAATATCAATTATACAAAGGATGTGAGGTGTACAGTAATGTAAGAAAATCGCACAGTCTTGGGATAAATGCATTGAAGGTGTTCACAGCCCAGGTAGCTTTAGCAGGCCTCATTGGCTTCAACATTGCAAACTGAACAAACCACCCACAGCGTTTAACCACCACATGTCATATACCAGCACTGTATGTTGTCTTGTTTGTTACACACTAAAACCTACATACAAATATGCACATACTAACCTTTACCAACATATATATCTCCACCCTTCACAAACAGTTGCAATATGTCCCCTGATCTACGCACATATACAGATGTGAATATATATGACACATATATATTTCTCCGTATGTGTGTGGCATACACACACAAGGTCCACACCGTTGTAAGTCCCTGGACCTCACAGCTGAACTGTTGGGCCTTGCTGCAACACAAACAGGTGTCACATATGAACACACACTAACATTAGGGGAGTATATATGGCTACAAATGCTAGATAAGCATACTAGACTGCTACAGCAGTTGCCAATGCTAAACTACACTTTAATATGACTATCATGCATGTGTTGTTCTGTCACACCAATGTTTATATAATGTCAGCGCTAATCCCCCCCAACAGCCATTGGCCACACTACTGTACAGAACACAGATAACATGGATCAGATCTTTGACATTTAATGCTCAGCTACACATTTCACAGGTATGCCCCACTGCCCACAGGTACACACTGTATTGTCCATAGCAGTAGTTAAGCAGAACATCTATGCATAAATAAGTACTGCTGCCACATATGAATGGTTCACATTATGTAGACTATTCTTCGAAAACATCTACTACATGCCAGTAAATACATATGTGTCACATACCTTTCCTTTGTATGATTTGGTAATTTTTCTTTTTCTTTTTCCTTTTCTCTGTCTCTCTCTCTCTCTCTCTCTCTCTCTCTCTCTGTCAGTCTCTGCAATAGAGTGATTGAGTTTGTTGGCAGAGATTGCAGCATGCTTTCATAGGTATTTGCACACGAGCATGTGATGGCCTCTGCACCAATTAGTGGCCACCACTTGCTAATTGCATGCAGCCTGCTGTGTAGTAATTGCAGTAATCACTGTCATAGCAACCCAGTACTATAAATTGCTAACTCAGGTAGGCGTGGCCCTTTCAGCTTTCCAAGATGGAGATCATCCTTGTTTGCTGTAGACATCATTGTTTAAGACAGAAGGTTGGTATGGTTCTTATATCAGAAGCCAGGGGTGTAGCCAGAGATTTACATTTTGTACTCAGACCTAATGTTGCTGCTTCCAGTACCCACTTGTCAGTATAGAAATGTACTCACCCCACAAAATGCTACCCCAAGATACATGGAAAGATGTACTTTCTTTTCAACCTTTACAATTAACTGCCATACAAAGCTAATTATTGAGATGCATTTCTTTGGCACAATAATTGTTTATGAACTGCTATACTGTGAATATTCATTTACTCAGTTCTAAACAGTTTGTGCTTTTTTAGTGTTGACATTAGCACAAGCTGCTCAGAAAAACTGGACACATGTCAGTACTGTGAGTATGCTTACCTACATCCTTGGTAGACCCTGCAGACACAGGTGTATTCTACATTTGGCTAGGGGTGCAGAAGTACAGAGAGCGTAAGTATTATTGTGTGGATTTTATCTTGCTGGACTTACAGGGTTGCTGTGTACATGTTAGTTTATCAAGGCAAGTAATCTGTCTGCGTAACTCCCAACTGTGGACCTATCCACATGGTAGCCAGAGAATAGCCTGTTATTTTTTGTCTGTGCACCACACAGGTCTTTTCAGCAATAGAGCAATGGCATTGTTATAGTTGGTTGCTACTAGTACATGGCTACATCTATTTGTATTTCAGTGTTGTATTCCTACATAAGGGTATGCTTCCGAAACTCCTTCCAAAGCTATTTGCACAGTGTGTAACAGCAGAAAGGCTGATATGCCTCTGTGTTTCTGCCTCTGCCAGACCTCTCAAACATTCAGGTACATATTTGAACAGACTCATGGAAAAGTAAGGAAAAAGTCAGGGACACCTTTGAAATGTTAGTGCCATTAAGTTGAAACATTGAGAGAATCAGAGCATATGAATTAATACACCTTTTCTGAAGTAAAAGAAGTGTCTAACTCTTAATTATTGTCATTATTCATTAAGTGTAATTCACCACCTTTCTGGCCAAAGTCAGTAGTTTTAGGAGGGATTCAGATGGACAGAGCTAAATTTGTGTCAAAATCAGGGACATCCCTGAAAATTAGGGACAGTTGGGAGGTATGGCCTCTGCCCTAAACAGATATGCCAGTGTTTGTCCTGCTGTGATACTGTGTGGGGTTGTAAAGTGATGATGTAACATTATTTCCTGCTAGAATGGCTGCTTCTCTTATCACAGTCATGTAATGTAATCCCACAACAACTGTTGGTAAATATCCACAGAACAAGTTGTGTGGTATGGCATTCCTATTTTTCCTTTACATTCACTCATTCTGATGCATGATATATTTATTTCAGCACCAACTTGTTGTATATCTACTGTGGCTTAGTGGTACTTCATGTTGTGTAGTGTGTACAAGGTCCGGGATTCGAGACTGACAGAGGTGTTTTATTTTGCACCTGAGCAGAACAAGGGCCCTCACATATAGAGTGACTAAGGCACTTTTAAGCAGTTGTAAGTGAATTTGCGCGATGCTTAGCAATGCTTAGCTAAGCGCAAACAAGCACACACTCGTACAAACTCGCTAACTACTGCTTAATGGTGATTACTCTCGCTAACCCCCACGCTCATTTCTTTGAAAGAAAAGAAAAATGGGGAGATAGGAAAGTGGTGAAAAAGGGGCACAAAGAGGGAAAGACAATATGGAAAGTAGCTCGGGATGTGCAGGACGGGTGTAGGGAAGGTCCATAACTTCCCATTTCTTTAACAGCAACAGCTGTGCATATGGAATAAATTTGGAGGTAGATATGAAACCTTCAACCCCTGAGAGATGGGTGAGGACAACAAAATATGGTGTAATGCCAATTAAATTACATTTTATATGTCCAGTGGGCATGTGTGCAAAATGGGCAGCTATGTATGGTGCGTAATTTTTTTTTGGGAGCAGATTGCCCTTTTTTTTCAGGTGAGAGTGGAATGTGGGGTAGGGGAAGTAGGTATATTTGGGGAGGTAGGTTGGGGAGGTAAACAGACAAGACAAACAAGACACATACAGGGGCAGTACATGACACATGTGTTGGGTGAACACCTTTGACGGGGAGGAATGTTTGGAAATCGCAAGACCATGAGCCCACAGATGGAAACAGTGGGACTGAGGTCCCCACCCATAGGCAGTCACCACTGCACTCTCACAGACCAGAAGGTGGCTGTGCTGGGGGCTGTGTAGGAGGGGCAGGCTGACCCAGGAGTTGTGCCACTCATGCCTCAAGCTGGCGTAGAGGTTCTGCAACAGAACATTCAATCTCTCTATGCACCACTGCCCGGACCATTCGAAGGGTGATAGGTGGCCCTCCTCCGCCCACGCTTGGACAGAGGGGACAAGCCCCATCCCCTGCAGCTCTTCCACCTGAAGGTGGAACAGGGCCAATGGAGGAGGAGGTCTCAGGCTGGGCACCGGACCTGCTGGTGCCAGGTGCCATGGCCAGCTGAGGTGGGACAGGTGGATCCACTGGGACCAGCCTTCCCATATGAACTATGTTTTGGAGGGTTTAATAAAAATATGGGTTAATAACAGTCAACAGAATTCCCAATTAGTTATAACAGCATGCAGAAGTATTCCCATTAACCCAACACACCAGATTTTCAACAGTTGAAAAGCAAGCATAACACATGCATATATAGAACAATAGTGGACATTACAACAGCATGCAGGTTGAATTGATGGCAACAGGCCACCAATATTTTGGTATTTTAACAGGGCACATGCATAGAAATAATTGCAATTATTTATAAACCAATAGGACATATGTCCCAACAAATGTTTTGAGATTAGACATACCGACTGAGGTGTGGAATTGCATTTTTTATGCACATACAGTAGGGTGGAAAAGGATAGCACAGTTAACAAGTTATATATCCCCTCTAGTTTTCACTACATTCCTATTAACTGCAGTTTTATGTCCCTTACATGTATTATTACACTACCCAATGTCCTTATATTTTGCAATTGGATTTTGCTAGATCATTATATACATGAGCTGTATCTTATATACAAACTGTCCAAGATGAAGATGTTACTGCTACATATTTTCAGAGTTGCTCACACACACTACTGCTAAGATGGTACACTGACAGCTGTACTTTCATATAATTATCTAGATATGTTCAGGTGAAAGTATCAGTTATATGTTAACAGTTCCCTACATTTCTGGCTGCACACTGACATTTCTGGGGAACAAAATACCAATCTACTCATGTGCCAGATTAACCTGTACATGCTGGGCATGAACCAACAGTTGAGGGCTGTACATATGCATAAAAGCTACTGGCACTCCCTTCATCCACGTTATATGGGCCTACCCAAGTGTGGGTTAACACTGCTTAATACAACAGTACTATTTGTAAAATGCAACAATACAACAACATATCAAAGAAAATGACACATATGCATTTCAGGAATTATACTTTTATTAAAGGATTATTGCACCTTATTTATTGGGTTAAAACACTTTTTGAAGGCTCTCTCATTTATTTTATATAACAGTACATGCAGAATAATTACTAACCTGCCTGATGACGCAGCCTTTGGAACCTATCTTCATGGGCTTGCTGATTCATAGCCCGGACACCTGCAGCTGTGAAGTAAATGCAGTGATATTGAGACATACCTATCCATAGTATAGACAAGCATAGCAATTCTTAACTACTTAATACAATGGCTACTTACTCAGTACTGGGGCATTAGGCATCGCATGGGACTTCTGGATCCACTGGTCCAGTTGATCGTCCTTACGTTGCTTCAGGTCAGAGTAATGGTGCCTGACCTGCTCACCAGTCCAAGGAATGCCAGTGGCACTGGTGAGATCATGAGCTAGACTGTTCCAGGCCTTCGTTTTATATTGGGTGCCCTGGTACTGGCCCCGCAGGAGTCTTTCCTCATGATTGTGGACAAGGAGCCAAAACATTACTTTGGTCTCTTCAATACCCCAGTTTTGCACTCAAAATCGAGTGCCTTCTCCAACACTGGCCATGCTGACTGCAGAAGAGAGCTACAACCAGTTATGGCAAGTATTCCCACCTGTGCAGCTTAAATATGCCTCATTTCCCGCACTTATTTGTGATTGGCCAGTTTTAAAAAAAACTCAGCTGTAGGCACACCTGCTTAGCTGATGTTAGCAATGTTTAATATTCCTTTGATAGATATGTGTCTGTTGAACATGCATGGTTATGAAATGCTGTCATGGCTTAGTGGTTATGTACTGTAACTATAATGCACAGTATCCTGAGTTCGAGCCCTGTCACTGCTTTTTATTTTCCTACTGACCAGACCTGAATGGTTAAGGTACAGTAAAGGAGGTGTGGCCGTGTTTAGCCGACTTTGCCCAACTTTGCCCAACATTGCCCAACGTTGCTCGACATTGCCTGACGTTGCCCAATGTTGCGCTAGTTAGAGCGGTGCGCAGCTATGCGCAAATACATTGCGCTTGTTAATGCGCTGCTCAGCTATGAGCAATTGGTTTTAAATATGCTAAATACTGCTAAAATGTGCTTAGCAGTGCTTTATATTGCTTAAAATATGTTACTCATGCCTCAGAATGCATAACCATTTCACCTTCATATATATATAATTCGTTCACTACTACATATAACATTTGAATGCGTTTTACAAAACTTATACATGATAAATGTCAGGAAATATTTTTGTATACAGATTTCCAACACAAAATGGAATGTGCAGTAGTGGGACATCAACCGGGAATGCCTCCTCTTTGTGCGAAGGCTCTAACCACTACGCTATCCCTATTTTGCTTAATTTGCATATTTTTTTCTTATTATCCTCTTCGGTGTCTAACCTGCTAACTGTAGCTAAGCAATGGACAATCCTGCGCCAACGTGCGCAAATACGGGCAGCTATATCGAAAATAAAACAAAAAAAAAATTTCTTTTAATTTTTAAATTTGTACGAGGTTTAACATATGGGGGAGTGTAATGTTACAATGTACACGTGAGCGGACTCGCTCATGTAACTTGACATTTCTTGGGTTTTATCAGTGCAGGGGAGTGGAGTTTTGGACTGCTCGGCAGTCCGACACACCCCCTACACTCATCCACGCTCCATGTAAGCTTTAGAATTGAGGCAGCGCACCCTCATTAATATGCATGGCGCACTGCTGTCATACTCTTAGACTGGCGTTTCCGTGTAAGACTAATCTAGTCTTACACGGAAGATTAGTAAATCCTGGGGAGTGTAAAACAAAAGTATTACAAAATCTTTTATTGGGCTAACATTATGTTTACAATTACTCAAGATTTCAATGTAACAGGAGTCCTTCATTAGGAGCTATTAATGTTACACACTGTGGTTTAATATACATTTATACCTAGAAAAGGAAGTACATAATTTCTTTCTTATTGGTGAAAAAGACATTTAAAAATGCCAGTGTGGGAAAAAAGTGGGAAGTTCAGATGCTTAGTATGACAACTACACTTCAGACATTATATGTGAAAGTCTCTCTGTTGATCAGTGGCAGTGAAAAACATTGAGCAGCTCCCCTGCCCCCCATGGGAGTGGTTACTGACTTGAAACTGTAGTTTTATTGACCAGTAGGGGTCATTTCCAAAACTCCTTCATCTTCCTCTCTTAAAACCTAGTTGCCTCGTGGGTTTGGCGTCTTTTCAGGCTTGTTGGCTGTTGGTGAAGCACCCACCAAGAGGAGAAAATGCTGAGAGAAGAAGGGAGCCACTTTTGAGATTTTAAGTATTTTTTCTCTATTTGCTAAGTTTTTCTGCATAGTTGCCTAATTTGAGGCTTTTCTGGCTTGTTAAACTTGATTTCTGCATTAGTAGCTGTATTTAGAGCACAACCAAAAGCTGTTTACTGAATTTCCTGTTTGCACTTAATTTTAAAATCGTTTTTTCTCAAAACTTGCATATTTTCTGTCTTTGACCTAGCACTCTTGTGTGGGGTCATTTACTGCACTGTTATAACTTGATATTACTTGTGAACCTCTGCTATCTCTGAAAAAAAAACAAAAAAAAAAATCTTGCTTTTTTCCCACTTTTCTGAGATTTAAAAAAGTTCAGTTACAGGCTTGCTGTTCCTGAACTGTTTGTAAGTTTCTGTAAGGCCATTTTTGCTTGGGCTAAAGGAAAGTCTCTCTGTTGATCAGTGGCAGTGAAAAACATTGAGCAGCTCCCCTGCCCCCTGTGGGAGTGGTTACTGACTTGAAACTGTAGTTTTATTGACCAGTAGGGGTCATTTCCAAAACTCCTTCATCTTCCTCTCTTAAAACCTAATTGCCTCGTGGGTTTGGCGTCTTTTCAGGCTTGTTGGCTGTTGGTGAAGCACCCACCAAGAGGAGAAAATGCTGAGAGAAGAAGGGAGCCACTTTTGAGATTTTAAGTATTTTTTCTCTGTTTATTTGCTAAGTTTTTCTGCATAGTTGCCTAGTTTGAGCATTTTCTGGCTTGTTAAACTTGATTTCTGCATTAGTAGCTGTATTTAGAGCACAATCAAAAGCTGTTTACTGAATTTCCTGTTTGCACTTAATTTTAAAATCGTTTTTCTCAAAACTTGCATATTTTCTGTCTTTGACCTAGCACTCTTGTGTGGGGTCATTTACTGCACTGTTATAACTTGATATTACTTGTGAACCTCTGCTATCTCTGAAAAAAAAACAAAAACAAAAATCTTGCTTTTTTCCCACTTTTCTGAGATTTAAAAAAGTTCAGTTACAGGCTTGCTGTTCCTGAACTGTTTGTAAGTTTCTGTGAGGCCATTTTTGCTTGGGCTAAGGGAAAGTCTCTCTGTTGATCAGTGGCAGTGAAAAACATTTAGCAGCTCCCCCCCCATGGGAGTGGTTACTGACTTGAAACTGTAGTTTTATTGGCCGTATTGGGTCAATTCCTGGCTCTTTCCAGCCCCTGCTATCAAGCACGCTTTAGCGCGATTTAGCGTGGAGTTGCCACTAGAGCAGCATCGGGCAGCGCCGGTTTAACAAGGTTAATCTTTTTCTGGCTCCATAAAGTCTGTTCTTCATTTTTTCCCTTAGAACTGCTCTACTAGTAATCTAAACTGTATATCCCTTAACTAAAAAGTGTTCCTAAAAAGCTTTTTTTTTTCTCCAAAAAAAAAAAAAAAAAAAAAAGCTCAGCACTTGTCTTTAAAGCATCTTCTTTTCAGGCTTAGCACTTCTGTATTATACAAAGTCCCTCACTAGCGAACCCCCCCCAGGAGTACCCACTTCCTTACTAAGTCCTCTCTCATTCAGTTACACCCCAAACTTCTTAATTTCTCTAGCATGTTGAAGGGCCAGATGCTGGCGTCCTCTCCTGTCCAATTGGTGAATCTGGGAATATTGAGGCAATGTTACAATTGCCTCATGTACACAGACAACCCTCTCCTCCTCCCACATAACACAAATACTTGCGAGAGATGCAGCTATTTAGCCAAACTGGAGGCTGAGCTCTCTCAACTCAGGACTGGCAAGACCAGACAGGAGGAGAAGGCAACTACACACACCACAAAACCAGTCTCACATAAAGCTATCACAACAATGAATCAAATACATAAACACATAAAGACATACTCGGAGGCTCTGAGCAAAAATTTACCTAAACAGCAGAGGCCTCCAAAGCAGACACCCAAGCAACCACCACCTCATGACACACCACAGGCAACACATAAAACACAAAATCAGTGTGCAAAGCAGTCACAGCCCTTAAGGCCAAATATAACACCAAACATACTTGTCATAGGTGACTCCATAGTCAGACACACTGACGTCCCACTCACCAGGTTGAACAAGGAGAGGGTCACAGTAAGCTGCCTATCGGGCGCTAGAATCCGCCACATAACACAAGCACTCGGGTCGCTCCACAGCAAGTTCAAATATGACACAGTCATTGTCCATGCTGGTGTGAACGACCTGAGACGTACCTCCCTGGACTACATGAAAAGAGACATAGAGGAGCTCTCTGATTATGTAGCCCAGGCAGGTATGACCCTGACCCTGAGCAGCATCCTTCCTTCACCAAGAATGATGCCACAACATAGAGACAAGATGATCAGCTTTAACAATTGGCTTAATTTCTGGTGTCATTCAAAGGGGATCCAGTGTCTGTCTGCCTGGGATGACATGCTTGACAAGCCACGCTGCTTCGCAAGGGACGGCTTGCACCTGTCACCCTGGGATTCGGATATTGGCTAAGGCTCTTGCCACCCCCATAGTGCCTTTTTTAGGCAAGGCTCAAATTCTAAACCTACCACCCTAGAAAATAAAAATGGGAAGAAACCAAGGGTAATGCTGCTCAATGCCAGAAGTCTGAATCTCAAAATGCACGCACTCGAGGCCCTTCTCAGTATGGAGAACATCGATGTCTGTGCTGTGACTGAAACCTGGTTTAAGGCTCCTGAGAGCACCCCGGCACTATCAGGTTTTACCTCATATCATGCGTTCCGGCCCCAAAACCCAGACCACACCACAAAAGGAGGGGGTGTATCCATATTCATCAAGGATACCCACACCTCCAGGTTGGTGGCAACGCACGAAGCATCGGAAACCATCCAGGTGCAATTAACCATAGGCAAAACTGCTCTACAATTTGTAGCATGCTACAGGCCACCCTCTCAAACTCAGGAACCCCACAGCCTTCCTGAAGACACTGGAGGGTATAAAAGTATCTCCAAACACCATTATATTGGGTGACTGCAACTACAGCAATATAGACTGGGAACATTACTCAAGCCCAAACTTTCTAGCCCAAAGGTTCCTGGAGTTCATAAATTCAAATGCCATGGAACAACTAGTCACCGTTCCCACAAGAGGAGAAAATATACTAGATCTCATCATCACAAAAATGGGGACAAAATGCTCCACACCAGAAGTATATCCCTCATTGGTGAGATCAGATCATAAACTAATCTCACTGGATATCCACATCCCGCCCCCACCCCAAACAAAAAAGACACAGTGAAGAACTTCTCTAAAGCAAACTTCACACTACTCAAGACTGGTGTGGTATCCTTCAAGGCCCCCGAGCCAGTGGAAACCACAACCCAAGCTGCGGAAGCCCTTACAAATGCCTTCTATGAACACCTCCAGGACTGCATGGATCAGGCAATCCCTAATAAAACCAAGACTCTTTCCACCAAGGGCAAACGTCCAGTCTGGTGGACCCCAGCCATAAACAAACTTTACAATAAGAGAAAGCTGTTACATGATAGAGCAAAATCCATAAAAGAAGAGACACCTTTTATCATTATTAGTAAAAAAATACAGCACTCATAAAATCATCCAAGGCCAACTTTGAGAGAAAAATTGCCATAGATTCAAAAGACAATCATAAGGCCTTCTTCAGCTATGTTAGAAACCTGGGTGGAAACTCCCAGATATGCTCAGAATTAGTCCAAAATGATACAAAAATCACTGAACCCACAGACATTGCCAACATACTGGCAGACAGGTTCAGTGCAAACTTCACCCCCCTCTCCCCCCAAAAGGAGAGATAACTATCCCAGTGGAGTGCAGCCTCCCAGACATTTCCAATGCGCAGGTGAAAGCTGCTCTCTCTAAAGCTAAAAACACAGCATCAATGGGACAGGATGGTGTCCCCGGCTGTGTGCTACACGAACTCAATGAGGAACTAAACCCGCACATAAGGCAGCTGTTTAATCTTAGCCTTACCACAGGATACGTGCCCAAGGAGTGGCGTACGGCAACTGTGGTCCCACTCCACAAAGGCAGTGCCTCTACGGACTCTGGTAATTACTGCCCCATAAGCTTAACAAGCCTGGTCTGCAAAGCTATGGAGAGGATCATAATGGAACTCATAAACAAAGACATAGGGGACTTGCAGACATTGGACCCAACCCAGTTTGGCTTTGTCAAGGGCAGATCATGCCTTTTGAACTTGGTCGATTTCTTCGAAACAGTCACCAAGGCCATTGATGAGGGAAAGGCAGTCCATACAGCCTACCTTGACCTTGCAAAAGCTTTCAACACAATACCCCACTCGGGTATTATAGAGAAACTTACCAGCTTAAATGTAAACCCATATGTCACAAGATGGGTTGCAAACTGGCTAAAGGACAGAACCCACAGGGTTAGAGTAGCTGGCGCCATGTCAGACTCCAAGCCGGTGACAAGCGGTGTCCCACAGGGCTCAGTCTTTGGCCCCCTGTTGTTCGGCATCTACTTCTCAAAAGTACAGGCTAACATAGGAGGACTATGGCTGACAAAGTTTGCAGATGACTGCAAACTGGGAGCCATAGTGGAAAGTACATCGGACACAGATATCCTTCAGAGGGTCTCACGAAACTGATAGCTGGTGCCAGAGCCATGGCCTGAAGTTAAATGCCAAAAATGTATAGTCATACCCTTGGGAAAAACAAGGTAACCCCAAGCTACCATATAGGTGGCAATCCACTAAGCACAGAAGAGGTTATCAGGGACCTGGGGACCCAGGTTGACAGTGGCCTTTCTTTTGACACTCACATTGCTAAAGTGGTTAGAAAAACCTTCTACATTGCCCACCTGATCATGAAGGGATTCGCATCCAGATCAAGTGAGGTCATTGTTCCCCTGTACTCTTCACTTATCAGACCAATGATCGAGTACAATGCCCCATTCGGGATGTATCTCACCTGACACCTGCAGAAATTGGAGAGACCACAAAAGTTCCTCACCAAAAGGATAAAGGGACTCCAAAATCTGTCATATGCTGCCAGACTGAAGAAACTCCAGCTCTATTCAGTCGCATACCGTCTGCTCAGAGGTGACCTGTGCCTGACATAGAAGGCCATGTCCAACCCGGAATTAATGGACATGCTCCACCTCAAAAAATCCAAATCTACCAGATCCACTAGAGCAAGCGACTTAAACTTTAGCACGGATATAAATAGGACATGCTGGAGGGATAGATTTGTCACCCAGAGACTCCCTATGTTGTGGAATAAAATCCCGGTCCATGTGAGGCAGAGCACCTCGCTGGCTCTGTTCAAGAGAAATCTTGACCGGTGGATGGGAGATCGTAGGTTTACCCCAGGAATCATCTCTGTGTCACTGCTGGACAGAGGCACAACAAACTAATGGGCACAGTATTTTTTAACATAAGGGGTGGCGTAAGCCACAAAAACTCTGGGCTAGGCTTATAAATGCCTTAGGGCAGATAGCCTAGTATAAACCTATGAACCTTTGAACCTAAGTGCAATTGTGAGTCTGACAGGGCAGTAAACAGCAGAGCAGCTTCTCCAGAGTAAACAGTGATAGTTACACTTGTGACAAAGTATCATCCAGAGCTTATAAAACTCTACAAAATTGTAACTGACCTCCTGTGGAAGCTCATTGAGGATGACAAGCTGAGATACATTTTTCAAGCACTCCCACCACTGTCATTTAAACAGCCACCAAATGTAAAGAATCTTCTTGTGAGAAGCAAGCTTAGACTAGAACACAAAACCCTGCAACTATCAGAGATGCAAAACATTTCAGATGATTTGTAATGCTTCCAGCACAGCAATTTCACAGAACAGGAGATACAAAGTGCTGGGTTCCTTTTAAAAACATGTTTTATCTAATCAAATACAGTAAATGTCCAGAGACATGTTATATTGGAAAGAGAGGCCAGATACTCAGAACTAGGGTGAATGCCAATGAACCCACAGTTACACAGAAAATAACTGACAAGCCAGTGGAATTAGATATTTTCCACTCTGATCCTTCTGTATCAAAAATGTCAGTTATGGTTCTTCAAGGACATTTCTGACTTACCTCTCAACCTCTTAGCTCAAGGAATCTGGAAAAAGCCTAAAACAATAAGGGAAAATGCCCAAAGTAGGGACATATTTTAAATATAGCTCTCATAAAATTAGAAAGTTGCTATAACAACAGGATTTATGTTAGCATGAATTTTCTAAAGGATACGAAGTCTGTAACTCAAATGTAAGTTTAGTAACTTCAGCCCCAAATGATTTGCCATCAAACCACAAATTTTATGAGAAACAGACAAAAAAATCTGGGCATTCTGCAAAAATCTGGACAGTTGAAAGGTGTGATTTCTGAACACCTTTGAAAAAAATACAATGGAGATTATGCTAATTCAATTGTTCAACTTGATAGTCGGTAGTCTGAACCTGGATCTTGACTTTATTAGCTAATATAGTGTGAAGGCTGCCAACCCAGCTAGCTAGAATTTTGTAAATAATTCTGTCATTTGTTAATAGTAATATGATTTGTATACTTGTCTTACAAATGTAAGAACACTGTATGTTATGTCTATATTAAACTGCTGGTACAGAAATGTGTGTTAAACTGCATGTTATATACTGAGCTTCAAGAATGTAGCCACAGTGTACCCTACTGGAAAAGAACAGAAATGTATATGAACTATATGCCTATGCAAATGCAGGTTTTGATAGTAAGAAGCTGGAACATACAGAAGTTACTAAACTTACATTTGGAACATACAGAGTTAACTTGCAAAACTCTAAGAAAATAAGTTGAAATTGTTTACCACTGCGGTATCTCTCAGTTTCAGCTAGGAGACAGGATGTCTACAACTAGGAGTTCATTCTATTGTCTGGAGACAGACATAATTACAGGTTTCAAAGGTAAAAGTATTTAACTGTTTTACGACTTCCAGTTCCAGGCAAATTTCTGAGAGATAAGTATTTTTGACACAGAGGTGCTAAATTTTAAGTTTCTGTTAGCCTGGGAACTGAAGGCAGAGGTGTCAAATAGTGATGTCATCCAGCTAATGCAGCAGTAATGTGTATTACTAATTTAAGAATGATCTCTCAGAGAATGTCTGTGCATTTTGTATTTGTCTTTGAACCTAGAAACATCTTCTCATCAGCACTTTTCATCTATATTTGCCTGGCTCTGTAAGTAAGTCATTTAGGGCATAGTATCTCTTAGATATAGATAGGAATACAGTAAAGATTAGTTTAGATGTTTTCTGTATTTATTTGATACTGTCCTGCAATGTTGTTTTAAAGCATTTCCTATGATTTTGAACTCTGTTGTCACTGTGTTGAGTTATTGAGTATTGTCTTGTACTTTTATTATTTATTATTAAATATATTTAAAACCATTTAATTGTGGCTGGTTAGTTTAGAGATATATAAGCTCTTAGAGTACTTGCATATGTATTTGGTAACACTGTAAAGGCCACTCTTAAATAGCCTTGCTGTTGGTTACACTTACCTTTTGGATAATAGTAACATTACACAGTAGAAATGGCTACCCTTTGGGAAGGGCCTTATAGCAGCTGATAAGTAAGAGTGGTTGGTAGCAGCTGGTACTACCTTATAGTCTGGGCAGAAGGAGGCATAGCTAGTAAACCTTTGCCAGCCTTCCCCAGAAGTGTTTGTGTATTTGTATATAAATCAAATCTCAAGTGTGTGTGTGTGTGTATGTGTGTTTGTGTGTGTGTGTGTGTGTGTGTGTGTGTGTGTGTGTGTGTGTGTGTGTGTGTGTGTGTGTGTGTGTGTGTGTGTGCGCGAGCTACTTGGGCAGGGACACAAACCACTGATTGGACAAAGAGGGTGCTGGAGGTTTTGTCTTGACCACTCGGCTGAGATCTTAACCCTATAGCCGTGCCAGTAGGGAGTCTTATTGTGGATCTGGAGAGAGAGGGAGAAACCAGCCCCAGACTGACTGTGATCTCTGTGTGCTCTTAAGGGAAATTGTACATTACTGTGTGTGTACCTGTCATCCTCCCAATGTGCATGTCCCTCACTGGTGTGAGTGGTAAGGATTGAGGCTCCTTGATTACTGGGCCAGTACAGGGGCATCACATATTTATCAGTGGCAGTAGTGGGATAGCCACATCACATATTAATTGGGTGATAGTGTTGAGTTAGCCACATCACATATAAATTGGCTTGTAGTGGTGTGGCTATTGAATTCCTGTAGCTTGTGTACAGTGATCACTGAATGTGCATGTACTGTAAATCAGCCACACAGTGAACATTCAGAGTTCATATCATAATTGTTTTAATTTTTAGTTAATCAGGTCGAGCAGGCAAGCATGTCAGCAGAGGAGTATGGCAAGCTGACAAGGAGCCAGTTGGCTGAGATGTGCTAGGCTAAAGGACTGGTGCATGCCAACCTGACTAAGGCAGACATGATTGCAGCGTTAGTCACAGCTGCATCAGAGAATATCAACCAGGAGGACAATCAGACTGGCCACGGAGATGTACAACACTCAGAAAATGGACATCTCAACCTTTCCACAGAGGACTTAAAAATCCATCTGGAGTTAAAGAAACTTGAGCTAGAGGCCAAGAATTTGGAAATAGAGGCAGCAGAGAGACTGAGGCATCTACAGATTGAGGAAAATGAGAAACTGTGATGCCCAGACACTGAGGAGAAGGAGAGGCAGAGGCAACATGAAAAGGAGATGCTGACTCTTTGCCAGAGTTATATAGGTAATGAGGAAGGGAGTAACTGAACCTCAGAAGCAACAAAGGTCAGTAAATTTCTTCCACGATTTACAGAGAGAGATAAATTTGATAATTTCATTCATATGTTTGAGAGGGTATGTAAACAGTATGATGTTGATCAAGGACTCTGGGTATGGTTCCTGTCCCCCTTAATCCATGGTAAAGCTGTAATTGTTCTTTCCAAGCTGTCTGATAATGACTGCTTAAATTATAATGTTGTAAAGAACTGTTTGCTAGAATTTTTTAAATTAACACCTGAGGCGTATAGGAAAAAACTTCATGAGCATAGAAGCAAGGCAGATGAAAGTGTGTGTGAATATGTTGCTGAAACTGGGCACTTATTTCCATAGGTGGGTGAGTGGATGTCAGGTTACCACTTCTGAAGGGCTGGCAGACCTTTTGATGAGGGAACAAGCCCTTAGCACTTTTCCTGAGGACATGAGGTTCTGGTTAGCTGATAGACAATGCACTACTGTAGATGGGTTGGGGAAGAAGGGAGACCTATACCTAGCCAGCAGGGCATCACTGCACAGGAAAGAGACACCCAGTGCTGCTCATGGGTCTAAGGGAACCCATGGTGGGCAGCCCAGACTGCCACAACAGAGTCTGTTAATAGCATGGGAAGCCACTAGTCCAGGTACACATCCAGGATGTAGGATTAAATGTTTTAAATGCAACCAGTGGGGCCATATAGCATATAGATGTCCATGTAGGCAAGGTGGGGAACAAAAGATGGGAGAGACAGTAAATGGGAATTACAAAATGTCAACAGTAGGTTGTCTTGAGACAACAGGGGTACCAAATAACCACTCTGCAGATGTCCTGATAGGGAATGATTTTGATAATGCAGTACCGTGTGTTCATGCAGTTACATGCAGTCAGGGCTGGAGACAAGCATGTGGGTCTGGTAGCCTGGGGGAGACCCAGACAGACTGCACACTTGCAGCCAGGACTGGTGAGGTGGTTACTTCAGGGAGGGAGCTACCCTGTAACAGTGAGACTGAAGGTGAGCAACAGCTGCTTGTGGGTACTGATGTTCCCTTGGACAAAATGACTGCAAGGGCAGAGGTGAATACTAGTACCCAGGCTGACAGTGAGGCACCGCTGCCAGAGGATACCAGATTTCCTGTGGAAGGGGAGCTGGGAAGGGTTACAAAGAGAGAGTTGAGACAGGCTCAGCTCTCGGGCTCTACATTACAAGGCCTGAGAGAGGTAGCTAGTGAGGCACCTGATTCTCAAGGAAAGGGGGTGTCTGTATACTGGGAAAAAGGGTTACTGTATAGAGAGTGGACCCCTGAGGGACGGCTAGAGGGTGAAAGAATACAGCAGCTGGTAGTGGCCAGAGCCTACTGACTGGCACTTCTAGCCATAGCCCATGATATTCCCTTTGCAAATCATATGGGCATAAAATATACAGAGACATATAATGCAGAACTTCTATTGGCCTGGGATTTCTAACAGGGTACTGCAGGACCTGTGAGCAGTGCCAAAAGGTAAGCAAGGCAGGAGACAAGGTGAGAGCTCCTTTGATGCCTTTGCCTCTGACTGAGGAGCCATTTTAGGGAGTAGCTATGGATATTGTGGGGCCTCTGAGTACTCCACATTCCACAGGGGAAAAGTATATCCTAATGGTTGTAGATTATGTTACCAGATACCCTGAAGCAGTGGCTCTGTCCTCCATTCATGCAGAAAAGGTGGCAAATGCTTTGTTAGAGATTTTCAGCAGGGTAGGTTTCCCAAAAGAAATACTGACTGACAAAGTTGCCAATTTCATGTCAGGCCTTCTGGCTTGTCTGTGGAAGTATTGTGGGGTGAAGCACCTAAAGACCACCCACTAACATCCCCAAACTAATGGTCTTGGTGAGAGCTTAAACTCTACACTCAAGACTATGCTACGGGCATTTGTAGAGCAGTTTAAGATGTACTGGGACAAATATCTGCCCCATCTGTTTTTTGCTTACAGAGAGGTTCCCCAGGAATCCACAGGTTTTTCACCCTTTCAGTTGTTTTATGGCATATGGTGAGGGACCTCTAGATTTAATACAAGATGAGTGGGAGGGTGAGTGTGATCCCCACAAGGAGTTTGCTGTGGCATATGTCCTAAACCTCTGGACAAGGCTCAGAGAACTCATGGGCTTGGCCCAGGGGAACCTGGCAGAAGCCCAGCAGCAGAAAAAGGTCTGGTATGACAGGAATGCTCAAGCTAGAGCGTATGTTGTAGGGCAGCAATTAATGGTTCTCATTCCTGTCAGACTCAACAAGCTGCAGACAGTCTGGGAGGGACCCTACAAGGTGGTAAGGATGGTCAGTGATGTTAACTACATGGTGTAACTGCTAGGCAGGAGACAGGGGCACGAATTGTACCATTTTAACATGATGAAACCTTACTGTGATAGGGAGGCCCTTGTGCTGAGTATTTGCAGTGGATTGCAGGAGGAGTCTGAGGGGGATCTGGTGAATGATCTCCTCAGTGAGGCTCGGACTGACACCTCAGTGGAAGGGTTAGCAATGTCCTAGCAGCTATCTCTTACCCAGGTTCGAGAAATTTGAGCAGTGTAACAGGAGTTTTGGGACATGTTCACTGGGAAACCAGGATGCACTCACCTGGTGCAGCACCATGTGGATACAGGACCCCAAAGGCCTATTAGGCAGGCCCCTTATAGGGTGCCTGAGAGAGAGTCAAACAGACTCTGAGGGTGGAAATACAGGAAATGTTGGAACTAGGAGTAATTCAGGAGTCCAGCAGTCCCTGAGCCTCCCCAGTGGTGCTGGTACCAAAGAAAGATGGCAGCACCAGGTTCTGTGTGGATTACAGGAAATTAAATAGACACACAGAGTCAGATGCTTATCCCATGCTTAGGACAGATGAAGCCCTAGAGCAGATGGGTGGGACTAAGTATCTCACCCCCAATGATCTTACCAAGGGTTACTGGCAGGTGCCCTTGACTCCCAGTGCTAGAGAGAGTTCAACCTTTGTGACTCCTTTTGGCTTGTATGAATTCACAAAGATGCCCTTTGGGATGCAAAAGTCCCCACTGATTTTCCAGAGGCTGGTAGATCGTATCCTATCAGGAGCAGGAGAGTTTGCCCTTGCTTACCTAGATGTAGATAGCCATCTATAGCCATTCTCTGGCAAGAGCCCCTTCAGAAAGTTAGGGAGGTGCTGGGCAGACTACAAAGGGCAGGGTTGACCATTAAGCCCAGCAAATGTCAGGTGGGTATGGCAGAGGTCTCCTACTTGGGACACAGAGTGGGGAGTGGTAAGATCAGGCCAGAACCTGCCAAAGTAGAAGCCATTCAGGCATGGCCTGCACCTGTTACCAAAAAACAGGTCAGGTTATTTTTAGGGACAGCAGGGTACTACAGAAAGTTCTTCCCCAATTATACTACCATAGCTGCTCCCCTCACAGACCTGGCAAGGAAAAACAGGCTAGATAAAGTGGACCCCAGCATGTGAACAGGCATTCCAGAAGCTTAAACAAGCTTTGGGAAGACCCTCTGTGTTAGCCAGTCCAGATTACAGCAAATAATATGTTGTGCAGGTGGATGCTTCAAACCATGGGGTGGGGCAGTACTTAGCAAGATTTCTTAAGAGGGAGAAGAGCACCCAGTGGTTTATCTCAGTCATAGGATCCAACTCAGGGAGAAATGCTATGTAGCTGTAGAAAAGGAATGTCTAGCCATAGTATGGGCACTGCAGAAACCTCACCCTTATCTGTATGGAAGGAAATTCACTGTAGTTACAGACCACAATCCCTTAACACGGCTACATTGAGCCAGCCAGCAAAATGCCAAGTTACTAAGGTGGAGCCTAGGGTTGCAAGCATATGATATAACAGTGCAGCACTGCAGTGGGGTTAGCATTGCCAATGCTGATGGGCTGTCAAGACAGGGAATGGGGTAAAGTATTCCCAGATAGGCTCAACCCTTTCAAGCAACGTTTCTCAAGGGTCACTTGAAAAACTAGCTTGAGTTTTCATGGGGGGGGGGGTTGTGAAGGCTGCCAGCACAGCTAGCTAGAATTTTGTAAATAATTCTATGTCATTTGTTAACAGTAATATGATTTGTATGATTGTCTTACACATGTAAGAAAACTATATGTTACATGTATATTAAACTTCTGGCGCAGAAGTGTGTGTTAAACTGTATGTTATATACTGAGCTTCAAGAATGTAACCACAGTGTATCCTATTGGAAAAGAACAGAAATATATATGAACTGTATGCCTATGCAAATTTATGTTTTGATAGTAAGAAGCTAGAACATACAGAGTTAACTTGCAAAACTCTAAGAAAATAAGTTGAAATTGTTTACGACTGTGGTATCTCTCAGTTTTAGCTAGGAGACAAGATGTCTACAACTAGGAGTTCTTTCTATTGTCTGGAAATGAAATAATTACAGGTTTCAAAGGTAAAGGTATTTAATTGTTTTATGACTTACAGTTCCAGGCAAATATCTGAGAGATAAGTATTTTTAACGCATAGGTACTAAATTTTAAGTTTCTGTTAGCCTGGGAACTGAAGGCAGAGGTGTCAAATAGTGATGTCATCCAGCTAACCCAGCAGTAATATGTATTATTAATTTAAGAACTATCTCTCAGAGAAAGTCTGTGCATTTTGTATTTGTCTTTGAACCTAGAAACATCCTCTCATCAGCAATTCTCATCTATATTTGCCTGGCTCTGTAAGTAAGTCATTTAGGGCATAGTATATCTCAGATATAGACAGGAAAACAATAAAGTTTAGTTTAGATGTTTTCTGTATTTATTTGACTGTCCTGCAATGCTGTTTTAAAGTATTTCCTGTGATTCTGAACTCTGTTGTCACTGTGTTGAGTTATTGAGTATTGTCTTGTGCTTTTATTATTTATTATTAAATATATTTAAACCTCTTAATTGTGGCTGGTTTGTTTTGAGATATTTAAGCTCTTAGAATGCTTGCATATGCATTTGGTAACACTGTACAGGTCACTCTTAAATAGCCTTGCTGTTGGTCACATTTACTATTTGGATAATAGTAACATTACACAGTAGAACTGATCACCCTTTGGGAAGGACCTTATAGCAGCTGATACGTAAGAGTGGTTGGTGGCAGCTGGTACTACCTTATAGTCTGGGCAGAAGGAGGCATAGCTAGTAAACCTATGCCAGCCTTGCCTAGGAGTGTCTATGTATTTGTATATAAATGAAATCTCAAGTATGTGTGTGTGTGTATGTGTGTCAGCTACTTGGGCAGGGACGTGAAGCACTGGTTGCTCAAAGAGCATGCTGGAGGTTTTGGCTTCACCACTCAGCTGAGATCTTAACCCTATAGCTATACCAGTGGGAAGTTTTACTGGGCTCTGGAGAGAGAGGGAGAAACCAGCCCCAGACTGACTGTGATTTCGGTGTGCTCTTAAGGGAAATTGTACTTGTCATTCTCCCAAGCTGCATGTCCGTCACTGGTGTTAGTGGTGTGGACTGAGGCTTCTTGATTACTAGGCCAGTGCAGGGGCTTCACATATAGCACTTAACTTTTCCTTCTGAGCAACTGACAGCAGACACCAATAAGGTGTATTGATGGTCAACAGATGTTTGGTATCTGATAATGCATGATTTTATGATGATTTTACCCAGACTTCAAAAATGCTGAGTATCTCAGAAAGATAACAGTAGTTGACAGATTAATAGGGTACCTCTGCACCTGTACACTGTTCATGACAGGAGAGTAGTTATATCATATAAGGTAACATTCTAGTCAAAACACTAGTAACCATAAGCTTAACAGTCAGGAAAGGCTTAAAGTTAACAAAATTGCAACAGTATAACAAAACTTAGTTCAGTACAACTGCTCTTTGTAGGTATTTGTCAGAACCTTAGACTGGCAAGTCAGCACATTTCTCTCTCTTTTTCTTTCAGTTAGCTAAAACACAGCCTGAAAACAACATCCACACATTCTAACTTAATATTTTACTATGTTAGCAATTCCTGTCTGTTTCATAGCACATCAGTTCACTATGGCCTGAACATTATTGAAAATTCACATTTTCTGTTGAATAAAACATCTATCTCATAAAGAAAGCTTGTTTAGACAGACTAACAAATTACATATTATAACTAATTATTTTCTTTCTCTGGATTTAACTACTCTCCCCGTATATAGATGTATATATAAATTCCACTGCAGGGCTAAGCACCCAGTGGTGTAAATCCTGGCTCTAGATTTATTGTCAGCGTTGAAGTGACACCCCAACCTCATGTGCAAAAATGAGAAAAGGGATTATGGATATATATATATAT
Source organism: Protopterus annectens (assembly GCF_019279795.1). Taxonomy (NCBI): domain Eukaryota; kingdom Metazoa; phylum Chordata; order Ceratodontiformes; family Protopteridae; genus Protopterus; species Protopterus annectens. The sequence goes on along the minus strand of NC_056733.1, from coordinate 119,445,183 downwards.
ATATATATATATATATGTATGTATATATATATATATATATATATATATATATATATATATATATATATATATATAAATTAAATGTCAAGGGTAGTTTCTTGAACTGCTGACACTGACTATAATGAAACGTGCAGGGAGAAGTTTTTATTTTATGGTAGGCCATAGTCTGGTCTTCTATGGTTTTAGGCTGACACACACACACACACACACACACACACACATACACACACACACACACACACACACACACACACACACACACACACACACACACACACACACACACACACACACACATACACGTGTGCAGGCACACACACACACGCACACACACACACACACACACACACACACACACACACACACACACACACACACACACACACACACACACACACACACACACACACACACACACACACACACACACACATATGCACACACAAGTCACAGCAATGATCATTTTACATAGATTTTAGCAAATACAGTACTTGTGTAATATGCCCTCTGCCATGACTGATCAATAACTATTTTATGTGACCAAACAAAAGTAGGGGGGTAAGTTAATGTTATCCAGAGACTGCCTCCCCAGCAATCATAGCCATTTTATTGACTGTGTACACTTCAGATGCCTCACTGTGGTATAAAAAATAACCAAAGCAATGTATTTTAAGCTTGTTTCATGCAAATACACAATAACCACAGTAAAGTAGTGCAACATACTTTATAGAAATGCACACTAATCCTGCAAAGCCATATTAATGACTGTTTAAAATGTGCAAACAACAACCGAGTAGTCACTTCCACCAACAGTCACCTTACCAAGTAGTTATTGCACCTTTCTTGAATCCCTACATGATAGACATCAATCTGATTGTGATAAAAAATGGTCTCAGTAATGTATTTATATGTTTCAGCTTTGTTTCACAAAAGCAGTAGCCACCATACATTATTTAAACTTTGATTCACATAAATATACATTTTTTTTCTGCAAAGCAATAATAAAGCAATAGTAAAGGCATTTGAACAGGAAGAAGCAGCATCAGGCCAATTACTTTTCATCCACAGACATCCCACATACCCAGCAGTTATAACCAATGATTTGGCTATGTACACTTGAGATGTCTAAATGTAGTAAAGAATAGCCATAGTAATTTATTTTAGCTTTGTTTCATGCAAACATACTATATCCAGCCATGGTTGTATATCCCAATACACATTAGTCTTAAAAAGGCAGAATAATAGCTGTTCAACTGAAATACCACCAAGGTCAATCATTTTCAACCACGGTCAGCTGCTATATCAGCTGTCATAGTTACATTGTTGGCCATGTACACCTCAGATGTCCAGTTGTAATTAAACATAAACAAGAATAGTCACAGCAATTAATTTCAACTCTGTTTCACAGAACCACACAACTGCCAGCCATAGTATAAAGTATTCCAACTTGTTTTAAACAAATATACCTTAATTCTGCAAAGCCATCCACTGGCCATAGTATCTGGTTGCTTCCCGGGATAACTAAAAATAACACTTTCTACAGCCTAGACCATGCTGGGTGAGCTACATCCCAACCATCCAACCACAGCATCCTGTTGCAGAACATCACAGTGCAGTGGCTACAGACTCCTAATGCTGTGTCTATTTTCACAGCAGCAATTATATCCACTTCATTGTTAAAATTTCTGTGCTTTCCTCTCAATCCCTACCATGAGCCAGACAATCAATCAGTATCTGTTGTTCAGATTATAAGCAGAGCCAACCAGTATCCCAGGAAATTGATAGTAGGCAGCACTTTTCTTATATAGCACCATAAGCATAGCTGTTCTGAACCTGAGTAAAGTATAAAAACATATATTTTTTGGCTTGGGATAAATTAAACTAAAACAGCTCCCCTTGATGACTTGTGATGGACATCTTCAGCATACCATCAAGGAGCCCATTCCAACTTCAGATTCCTCATGTTTTCATCAGCACAGCTGTAGCAGCACAGGGTACCTGCATGCCTCAGGAGTCTATCTTGCATGTCTGTGTCTTGAAACTGAGGGCAGTTTTGATGATCATGATAGGTTTTCAGGAATCCATACCACATGAAGTAATTTTCATTGAATTGTATAATGTGGCTGGTATTTGGTTTATCAACAAATGAGTAAGAATGAAATTTTATCCACTGTATCAGGAGTGGATACGATATTAACAACAGACCATCAAGGCTTAGCAGTTGCTTTTAACAACCCACATCCCAGGGAGGTCCAGTTATCATTATTCTTGATACCCCATAATGATCCCTGACCTTTTCAGTGGCAAAAAAATTATTTAACCACTAAGGCATTCCAGTGCCTCTCTGGCTAATGGGAAGAGTATGAGTTTCTTTTCTCGTTTCCTTTTCTGGGGATAAAGGCCATAAATGCCCCAGTACACTAGTGATCAAGTAGACTCATTTATGCTCTCCTCCATTTTCTTTGATGATGAGCTTCTTCTAAAAAAATAAAATCCCCAGGACCAAGGCCATTGTAATAGTTGTTTTCTGGTCCAGAAACATCTGGTTTCTTCTTCTGAAACTTTTTCTTCTAAGAAGTCTGTCCATTATATTTTATTTTATCTTAGTTAGTTTTTTGAATGGGGTACTCAACTGCTCTATACAGTGCCAGCTTCAGCCAGTGAACAGGAATACAAATCATAACTAATATAACACAACAGAAAAGGTTGTATAACACACTTAAGTAACATAAATACAGTGGTAGACTTTCATACTGTCACAACAGCCAAAGTGCAATACACAGAAACAATGTTCAGCAGTATAATAGCTTTGTCATGAGGAATAGCTTATGTTGAACTAATGTGAATGCAGCACTATGCACAATATGTACAAAAATGAAGTTTGTTCTTAGGTGGAAATAGTTACAGAGTCTAGAAAGATATGAATCTGATGGCAGTGAAATTCTGTTATGTTACAGCAGGCTGTCTAAAACAAGAAGATATGCTGCCGTCTCACCCACCCAGACCTTCACACCCTGAAGCTGACAGCTCAGCATCTGTAGTATAACTTAGGATCCTGCCTAATTCAGATGGTAGTTTCCATCATCTCCTCCTCTCAGAGGCCTTCTACCCAAAAAACATACAGGGACAAAAGGACCTGTTTTTCTCCGGGTGTCTTTGGTGACCATGTAGACCTATTTATGGCAACTATTGCATTAGTTCTTTCTTATCTCTTTGAAAATATTGCCATTAGTCTAATTTATTCTTCTATTGAAGCCCATTTGGCAGCCATTTCATATTCTGTTCTAGATTCTTCATCTTTCGTAACTCTTAACATTTGTAAGACTTTTTAAATAGTACTTTTTACCTCCCACTCACAATTACTGACTTAGTCCTACTATGGGACATTTACCTTATGCTAAAGAAGTTTACTGTTCTATGAACCAGATGGTATCCCAGGCTGTGTCTTGCACAAACAACAGAATGAACTAACCCCCCACCTAAACACGCTGTTCAACCTCAGCCTCTCCACAGGCTACATGCCCATAGAATGGCGTACAGCAATGGTTATTCCTCTGCACAAAGGAGGGGCCACAACTGACCCTGGTAACTATCGCCCCATAAGCCTGACTAGCCTGGCCTGCAAGGCTATGGAGTGCATCATCATGGAACTCAATAACAAAGACATTGGGAACCTCCAAACACTTGACCCAACCCAGTTTGACTTTGTTAAGGGCAGATCATTCCTACTAAACCTGCTTCTTTGAGACAGTCACCAAAGCCATAGATGAAGGAAAAGTGGTTCACACAGGCTACCTTGACCTCGCCAAGGCTTTCTACACCATTCCCCACCCCGGTATTACAGAAAAACTCACCAGACTGAACATAAACCCCAGCATCACGAGATGGGTTGCCAACTGGCTTACAGACAGAACTCACACAGTAAGAATAGCGGGCTCCAGGTCTGACTCTAAACCAGTCACAAGTGGTGTCCCACAAGACTCGGTCCTGGGACCCCTACTGTTCAGCATATGCTTCTCAGAAGTACAGGCAAACACAGGAGGACTATGGCTAACCAAGTTTGCCGATGACTGCAAACTGGGAGCCATAATTGACTCTCCGGCTGACATGGACATCCTCCAAAAGGGCCTTACTGAGACAGACACCTGGTGTCAAAGTCATGGCCTCAAACTAAATGCCAAAAAATGCATAGTCATCTTGTTAGGGAAAAACAAAACACCCACAAATTACCACAAAGTTGGCAGCTCCCTTAATACAGAAGAGGTAATAAGAGATCTGGGGACCCAGGTAGATAGTAATCTCTACTTTGACAATAATATTGCCAAAGTAGTTAGGAAATCTTCTATGTGGCCCATCTAATTACTAAAGGGTTCACATCTAGAAATAAAGAGGTTATAGTGTCCCTCTACTCGTCAATCATCAGACCCATCATAGAGTACAATGCCCCATTTGGGATGTACCTCACAAGACACATCCAACAGCTGGAAAGACCACAAAAGTACCTCAGCAAGAGGATTACTGGCGTCAAACATATGTCCTATGCAGCCCAACTGAAAAAACTCCATCTGTACTCAGTGGCATATCGCTTACTCAGAGGTGATCTCTGCCTGACTTACAAAGCCATGTCCAACTCAGAATTGATGGACATGCTCCATCTAAAGAAATCCAAGTCAGTGTGAGCCACTCACTCTCATCAGCTAAACCTCACCACAACAATAAATAGAACATGCTGGAGGGATAGAGTTCTGTCACAGAGACTCCCCATGCTTTGGAACAAAATTCCAATCTACATTAACTACATCTACCCCTCACTAACATTCTTCAAGAGAAACCTTGACGAGTGGATGGGTAAGAGAAAATACACCCCTGGGATCACTTCATTGACTCTGCTTGACACAGGATCAGTTAATTAATCAATGGGGCATCGAAAGCCGACACACTCTGGCTAGGCTTATAAATGCCCTCGAGCAGATAGCCTAGTACCTACCTATGAACCTATGAACTTATAATTTGAACCTGCTGGTCTTAAGGATATGACATTCCGGTGTCTAAAAACTCTTCTTGATAGTTATCATATCAGCCAAGAAATGTCTGAGTTAACAAACTTTTTCTGTTATGCATCCTTAACTGATTTTCCACATACTAAGGATGGCACTTAAAACTAACTCATCCTTTCTGACTAAAGCTGCCTCTGTGACAAATTTGAACAAGTTAATAAATCTGTCCCTTTCTTCCTGAATATTCTAGCCATGAATACCTTCTTCATTGTATGGATATCCACAGACAGCTTAAATTGTAAGTGGGAAAACATGTCTCTGCCATGAAAGTTCTGTACTTACCATTATGATACAATGGTAAGATGGTCCATCTTCGCTAACATACACTCCTTTCCCCACCCTTGTTGTCACATTTTTGGATGGAGTTGTTCTTCTTTCTATTTCCCTTACATTTTTCTTTTTTTTTTTCCCCCTTTTGGCTCTCATAGTTGTCAGTTGACACCTGTCCAAATTGCCCCTTTGAACAAGAGTGCACCCAAAAGGGGACCTTGATGGACCATCTAAGTGTAGTCACTGGGGCGGCAGGGTGGAGAGGATATCAAGACATTCTGATATAGCACCACCCACACAACCATGTAAGGGATTTTGTTTGTTTACTATGTGACGCTACTGATATCACCTGCATCGCCGCATGTAGCGTCAGTTATCTCCAGTCCCCCACAGTGAATTTTTATGTCACTTTGCCATGAGATCACAGCACTATTCAGACACTAGATGCATGCCAGATTACAGGGAATAGACTTACTGCCCTCGTAGGATGGATGAGATGACAAATTTCACTCCTTTCCACTCTCACCTGCCCAGCAACGCCAGCACCTGAGCTGCAAATGGAACTCAATTTGTCTGAGTCATGGTCAGAGCCCTTCCCTTTACGGCAAAGAAGTGGGCTCTTGCCTTTTTCTTCTTTCCTTTGCACAGTATTGTTCACTGAAGAATTAGTGTTAGTGATAAGTAAGACATGATGAGAAGGGTAGGATTGCAGGCAGCCTGGGAAAGCTTTATCTGCTGAGTGGTCCTAATGCTTGTGGCATCAGTCCTAAATATCTCCAAAAACAGATCTTCTGCTTACATCTCTGTCTTCATTGTAAGTATACACCTTTAATTTCTGCAACACCAGAAGAAGAAGAAAAGAAAAAAGTTGCAAATAAAAACAAATAAATCTAGATGTAGAGATTAGCAAAGCTGCTGTCATGAAGTCCTAGGCTTTGCAAAGAAATAACTTTGACAAAACTAAGTAGAATAACAACAAAGCAGAATTCTAGTTCTATGCTCATCTCCTACATGTGGCCTAATCGGTAGTATGTTGATTACCTCATGTAGACCACTTTTGCATAATCCCTTTTCCTCAGCTTTAGTCTACATTTTGTTTAACTAGTAATAATGTCTTCTCAGATGAACCTTCCTCCACACCTAAAACATAATTATCAGATTATATATTTATCTTTTATTACGCATGCTTTTAGATAGCCATGTTTCAAGTAATACATAGTTATATCCGAAGGGAACTTCTGAATATAGGTTATTGACTATTCGTGTGATGGTCTGCACTGCACATTGATTGTTTGTTACTTACCTGTAAGCCTATGAAGATCGGCTAATAACCTCCCTATTTCTAAACATGTCTTCCTGTCTGAGTATAGTTTATAATTGTTTTTTTTTATTGTTTAAATAATAGCACAAAACCCACGGAAAAGAAATACCTCTTTTCAGAAGGTATTCATAATCTTTCATCTATTTAAATGGCTTTGTCAAGTCACACACTATACAAAGTGGAGATGGAGGGACTCAAAATCTTGGGCTACAGTATGTATTTTTAGCAGTTAATAAATGTAGTTTTCTGTGCTGAACTGCATGTGAGTTCAGCAAAGCTAGAAGATATACACAAGTTTATTACAGTGACATCACAAACAGGACTGAAAAACACAGTGTACTCTATAACTGTAATTATTTGTATATTTTCAGATAAATGTTAACTGTATAGAACTGTTATAGAGTACCAAGGTTTTTGGGAACACACAGAATGCAGTCCTCACTGACAGAAGAACAGCACTGGGCAATATATCTTATGGCAGATCAGCAGACAATGTACAGTCAAGCTTCTGGTATACATTTTTCACACTGTGCAGGTTTCTCTGCCAGAAAAAGAAGTCTGATTTAGAGCTGTGTGATTCTCATTGGATTAAAATGCTATAGCTTTGAAACCAGGGAGTGTTGCATTAAACAGAAAGACAATACCATAGAGTCAGGGAATGTGTCAATATCTAAATGATGACCAATCCACCACGTATGCCTCTTTATCTGAATAAAAGTTTAGTTCTCAGGTGTGGTGCTCTGAAACTGGAAAACAAGACATTATGGTTACAGCAAATTGTATATATATTTGTTAAACTCTAATGCCAGATAAATTTGCCTTCTTCATGTTTTAAACTCATTTCAGTCTTAACAAACATTTTATTTTCCTCCCTCCCCACCTGCTCATTCTCCAACTGACGTCAAATTCTCTTTAGCAAAATACAGGGCTTTGTGCTGGCATAACTCCATTCTTGGTTTTCAAGACTCTATCACATGTTCAGTGTCACATGCTTCCTCCTAAGAGCTGACTGCTCCTGATTTAATGTGGTCCAGCTGTTGTATAAATGAAAAACAACATTTAGGAAAGAAAAACAGTGCTGCCTCCTAACAAGTTCTTTGCTGAGGCTGGACTCCCCGCTGTTGAAAATAATTGGAAACGTTTTGCAATGACAGAAAATTAAGCAGGCTCCCACAGCCTTATTTAACCCTATGGCAATGTTTTGAGTCTTCTAGAGCTCCCAATTTATTTAATAAGTTCTTTTAGTTTTTGTTCTTGTTATTAAACTTTCAGTTAGTAATTTTCATTTCTGAAGAAAATTGAGACCTGCTATTTTGACTTCACTGTACATTAGCGTGTGGAGACCTCTTAAGATATATATGATGTAGAAATAGATCAGAAATACAGAGGGTCACAGTTTCAGTGCAGTGCTGCCTAATGCTCCAGTTTGATTCTTGAGGAGCTTACATTACTCTTATATAACTGTAGCTTTCCTTATTGTGTAAATGACAGGCAAAACACACACACACACACACACACACACACACACACACACACACACACACACACACACACACACACACACACACACACACACACACACACACACACACACACACACACATATATCACATATTTGTGGACATGCTTACACACATGAATTTGTAGACAAACTCAGATAAATACATGTAAACAGACACACACACACACACACACACATACACACACACACACACACACACACACACACACACACACACACACACACACACACACACACACACACACACACACACACACACACACACACACACACACACACATATGATATATTTGTGGTCATGCTTACACCGGTTCGATTCTCAGCTGGGGTGCCTTCTGTGTGGAGTCTGCATGTCCTCTCTACGTTCATGTGGGTTTCCTCCAGGTGCTCCGGTTTCCTCCCATGTTACAAAGACATGCATCTGGAGCATTTCTCCCTGGGCCTCTGCTGAAAATTGGCTTGTTCCAAGTCGGGATTTCCTGGTTAACAAATGTAAAATAAAAATAATATGTGTGTGTGTGTGTGTGTGTGTGTGTGTGTGTGTGTGTGTATATATATATATATATATATATATATATATATACAGTGTATATACATACACACACACACACACACACACACACACACACAGACACACACACACACACACACACACACACACACACACACACACACACACACACACACATGGGTTCCATTCAGAATTTCAAAGCTTAAAACTTCGAATCTGATATGATCGAAGATCATTTGCTCAAAGTTTTAAAACTTCAGAATCCTGAACGGAGATCGGCATACATCAAGGACTGGGAGATTTCCCTTGTCCTCACTGTAGTGTGATCTTGGAGTTGGTATATTTAAGTTGCGGGTGGTGCAGGGGGGCTTGCCCTCCTGCATTCACATTTGTCATGTGTTGGGTGGTGTTTCAGGGGAGAGCTCACAATTTCAAGATTCCAAGGTCTCAAGATTCTGAATTTGAGATTTTGAAACTCAAGATTTTGGTATTTTGAAATTGTGAATGGAATCCACACACATCATACCTCCTAACTGTACTGAATGACTCGTTTTTTACCGAGTTTTAGGGTCCAAATAATGGGATGCTACGATTACCAAGTGGGACTCCTTCATTCCCGATTTTTTTTTTTATTTTGCTTTTGCACTTTTAGAGCTGACGCCATCACATGCGGGATGATGTCAGCTCCATCAGCCTGTCAGAATTGAGCTCAAGGTGACACATTTCCAGCTAGCTGCAAGCACAGAATGCTTTCTGTTTGAACTGGTGCTTGTAAGAAACAAAGCTGCTATTCTGGTGTAGAAATTAGTAGTTTTACAGTTTTACTGCTTAGGTTAATGCTGATTTACACTGCATCAGGTTATTAAGGTATTGTACGTTTACAATTTTACTGCTTTGCTTTCAAATTGTGGTATTTACTGCTTTGCTTTTGGACTGGCAAAAGGTATTGTACCTGTTTTACTGCTTTGCTTTTGAACTGCAGTATTTACTGCTTTGCCTTTTTTACGGCTTTGTTTTTGAACTGCTCAGGTTATTGTGAACCATCAGGTTAATGCCAAAGGTATTTACTGCTATGCTGCTCAGGTTATTGTGAACCATCAGGTTAACGCCGAAGGTATTTACTGCTTTCCTGCCCTGGTTATTGTGAACCGTCAGGTTAACACCAAAGATATTTAGTGCTTTGCTTTTGAACTGCTCAAGTTATTTGCTTTTGCACTGTTCAGGTTATTGTGAATGCTCAAGTTGCTGTTCTGAATGCCGATTTACACTGCGTCAGGTTATAACACTGAATGTATTATACTTTTACAGTTTTACTGCTTTGCTTTTTAACTGCAGTCTTTACTGCTTTGCTCTTTAACTGGCCAGAGGTATTGTACTTTTACAATTTTACTGCTTTGCTTTTAAATTGCGGTATTTACTGCTTTGCTTTTGAACTGCTCAGGTTAACACCGAAAGTATTTACTGCTTCAGGTTATTGTGAACCATCAGGTTAATGCTGAAGGTATTTTCTGCTTTACTTTTGAACTGCTCAGATTATAATGAACGGCTCAAGTTGCTGTTCTGTTTTTTTTAGGTAGTGCTTTTACAGTTGCGTTAGGTTAATGCTGAAGGTATTATGCCAAAGGTATTTACTGCTTTGCTTTTGAACTGCTCAGGTTATTGTGAACGCTCAAGTTGCTGTTCTGTTTTTTTAGGTAGGGCTTTTACAGTTGCATCAGGTTAACGCCGAAGGTATTGTGAACTGACCTGCTGTCTGCTATGTAAACGACTGCTTTGTAGTTTCTTTTGAAGAAGGTGTGACAACTGCTTTGTAGTTTCTTTTGAAGAAGGTGTGTGACTGTAGTTTCTTTTGAAGAAGGTGTAATGACTGCTTTGTAGTTTCTTTTGAAGAAGGTAAGGGTATTTGTGTGTGTGTGTGTGTGTGTGTGCGTGCGTGTGTGTGTGTATAGATCTATATCTCTCTTTTTCTCTCTCTCTCTCTCTCTACCTGGTGGCTAGAAGTACTAAGGCTCAAACCCTGTACCTTGGGTACAGGTAAAAAGAGCCTAAAGTCCCTAGCCACCACCACTTGTGAATTTATGCCTCATATTTTTGTTCTATTCCTCATTAAACTGTGTTTTTTCCCAGGATTTGTGTGGTTTATAAGCTAAGTATTTGAAATTTGTCCTTATTTTATGGCTATATTCCCCCATTATTGGCTTTGTCCAGGTTTTTTGTGCTAAGACATGAGAACTATGGTGAGAAGTGAGAAATGAATTTTGTATTCCCCCATCATTGGTTTTGTCCAGGCTTTTTGTGCTAAGAGGTTGAGAGCTATGATGAGAAGTGAGAACTGAATTCACTAAATGATGGCCATTTAAGTTTCAGTCTTCCTGTCTTTCCGGAAACTGCTGATTTGGCATAGAAGTATGTTGCTCTGACTGTAGTGCACAGGGTCATGGGTTCAAGTCTTGGCAGTGAAATACATGGTTGTAACACAACATTTAATTCTAAAAACTTTTCAAAATTATACAAGCAATGTTTAAAATGTGTCCCTGGTTTTGGCCTTTTGTCCCCCCAATATGTGTATGTATGTACATATATATATATATATATATATATATATATATATATATATATATATATATATATATATATATTGTCTGTGTGTTTGTGGAAGTAGACTTTTTATGATGGAAATGTTCTGAATTGGGCAGATTTGTCATTATTGGTTCATACATTTTGTTTCATTGCCTACTGGAAAAATGTTCAAACAATAAATTTAAAATACATTTGTGTGTGGAAGTAGACTTTTATGATAGAAATGTTCTGAATTGGGCAGTTTTGTCCTTATTTGTTCATGTATTTTGTTTCATTGCCTACTGGAAAAATGTTCAAAGAATACATTTTAAAATGTGCTCTAACATAAGTCTAACAAGTGTGCTGTATTATACAAGGAATATAATTTAATAAAGTCAGGAAGGGGTATCAAAGAACACATGCATGTATCTTGTTTTGTGTGCAAGCCAGCAGCCTATGCTTTGAACAGCCCAAAGGTAATCTTTATCCACCACTGCCAGATGCATTTTCTTTGGATGTGGTGTGGATTTCAGTGCTGTTTCAATGAGTGTGAGTTTCAAGGGGAGAGTAGTTTTAATGCCAAGTCTATTTTCATTGTGAGATGATATTGCTTTGTTTACAGATATCTATTAGTGTTTGTATGCATTGTACTATAAAATGTAAAAATAAAATCAAAATAATCATTGTAGAAGTAAAGCAGTATGCACACATTACTGTTTATGGTAAATGGGGTGAAATAGTCAGGTAATGGGACATTGGAATGGCTGCAGGGGGACTCTGGTGCCATATATGGTTGTCTGTTCTACAGTTTGTGTTTGAAAGTTGGTATCCCACAATTTCATTGGAGTGGGTAGGGTTACATACTTGTGTATGCACATTTTATGTTAATCAGTGTACAGCTTTGTACCTATTTTTCATGGGCCTTGTCCAGATTTTTGATGTTTCCAGGTTGAGAGGTATGGCACACATACATATGGTTTCTGTCAAATTCATGAAGCTTAATTGCTCAGACTACAAACTGTTGAGCAGAGTTCTTCGAATTTGATCAATCCAAACTAGAAAATCAGACTTGCTGCACTCTCAGCCTATCGTAAAGCATGCTTAGGAGGTGACTACATGACAACTGTGGGACAAGATGTGCACTATCATCTGATCTGACACCCCCACACATACACATACAAACACACACCATGGACTTGAGAAGCAAAAGAAAAAAAGTGTTCTAACCCATGGACCACTAAAGCTCTTCAGTTTTGAAGTCCTAGAGGAAAAAAAAAATCATTCATTTTAAAGTGTTGCAACTATTTGCTATATTTGCAGCAAGCGGCTACTATAGTTCACAAAAGGAACACTAAAACACATCAATTCGTAAGTCTTGGGACTATACTTTCTGAAGGAAAAAAAAATGTTTTCCATTTAAACTATATCACTCTACTTGCTACATATGTATCTAGCAGCTGCTACAAATTATACCAAACATGGAGCTCTAAATCCTTATTGACATAATTTCTAATACAAAAAAAGTATTTCAGGCACATAAAAATACATGCTGCATCTGAAGAAGCTCTGCTTAGATAGACACCTGGTCTGTTTGTGTCTGTGCTAGTGGTGGCTTAAATAAAAGTATGTATTAAGTGCTTATGTTTGATATCTGCTCTTTTATATATATATATATATATATATATATGTATATATATATATATATATATATATATATATATATATACACACACACACACACACACACACACACACACACACACACACACACACACACACACACACACACACACATACCGATATCAAGAGTAATCATTCTTGCGCAATTAATTTTCCCTTTTTGTGTTTTGTTCTTCAGTAAGGAAAGTATTCACTTACCTTAAGGCTGGAAAACTGCATTTCCTTGGAAGTGGGTTACTACTATTATGAACGAAAACAAAATACTTGAATGGTGAATTTTTCCCAGGCAAGTAAACACTTGCCCAAACTTCAAAGAAACACACAACAGAGTAAATAAAATCCACCTAGTATATATATATATATATATATATATATATATATATATATATATATATATATATATATATATATATATATATATATATATATATATACCAACTCCGGAATCACACTGCAGTACAGAAAAGGGAATGTTAAGCAAGTGTTTACTATCCCTGGGAAAAATTTGCTGTTCGAGTATTTTGTTTTCGTGATTTTCTCTTGCAAAAATGAAATTGCATGATATGACCTTTCAAGTAATAGAAGGGGATATATATATATATATATATATATATATATATATATATATATATATATATAGATATAGATAGATAGATACATATACATATGCATGCATACATAAATCACATAGAGCATTGTCATGATAGTTGTTTTAGTGTGCAAGACATTTTTTTTACTGCATTAGAAATTGTGTATATTTGCCATATGCTATGGTAAGAACCTAGTAGTAGAATGTATACCTTCTATAATATGGTAATGTTTTATGCAAATAGTCCAAGATGTGTGAATCACCTGAAAAGTGCCTTTAAAAGAAAGACTGGAAGCACTCAGTGGCAGAGATGTTTGTCTTCCATAGAAGAGGGATTTGGGGCCTACAGTAGAGGGTCTAGGTTGGCAGTCACTAAATTAAGTTGTAAAGCTGTAGAATACAGGAGCAGACATTCCTGTGTGTGAGCTCAGTGCACCTTTGTAAGTGAAAATGTTGTATATCCCTGTAAATAAACTGTACTTAATCTGAAGCAAGTATCTTCAGTGTGATTGGTAATCTGTGTGTGTGTGTGTGTGTGTGTGTGTGTGTGTGTGTGTGTGCGTGCGTTAATATATATATATATATATATATATATATATATATATATATATATATACACACACACACATACTCAAAACATTTTTGCTTGCATTATATCAAAGTACATTTCATTATTGTGTGTAGACTAGCAACCAACATAATCCTTTTAGCTTTAGCAGTATAAGTGAATCTGTTTAATTTGTTTACACTGCTTGTATATTGACACCCACATATACAAACACCATATTCACTGCAAATCACACAAAAACAGCCAGCCACACTGGCAAACACCATATCTGACCATACATCCACCACCATAAACACACAATGCATAAATCATCATCATCATCAACCCCCTTGTTCTCATTTTCTACATGAGGTCAGGATGTCACATCAACTGTCACAGTCTCTCTCAACTCAGTGCCACTCGCCTACCTTCTTTGACAGTCATGCCTGACTGTTGCAGGAGGTCTTTTATAATCCACACATCTGTTTGTTGGATGCCCTCATTTCCTCTTGTCTTCTTCCTGTCTGTCCCAAATCTTCTCCACTGGATTGTCCTTCTGCTTATTTGCACATGTGCCTGAACTTCCAAAATTTGTGCCTTGTATAAACACCTAAACAACTGTGTAGACTCAGCTGTACCTAACTAGATCAAAACCAGGTCCTCCCGAATAAAATAAGCCACCCTCCCTGATGAACCTCAAGTATAAATAGGTTATATAACAAGAGGAAGAAAGTGATGTCTAACAGCAAGAAAAAAATGACTCAGCAGAGAAAAAAAAACAACCTCCACAACTTGAGCAAAAAAATCAGATATCCTGTACAGTCCTCTAAAGCTAATTACGAAGCTAAAATAGTATTCCTATCTAAGGATAACCATAAGGCATTCTTTAGCTATGTAAGAAATCTAAAAGGGAATGCTTAGCTATGTGCCACACTAGTTGTGGATGGTACCACTCATGTAGTATCTGAGGAAATTGCCAAACTTCTAGCCAACAGATTTGGCACAAACTTCACTCCCCCTTTGTCTCCACCAGCCATACCCTAAAGCATTCCTGGCACTAGTCCCTGCCCTAGTATCTCTAGAAAGCAGGTCATATCTATGCTCTCCAAGGCAAAACAAAGGCTCAGTGGGACCAGACAACACCCCAGGATGCTTACTTAGCAATCTAAAACAAGACCTAGTGGAACCCTCTTTAACCATAGCCTGAGAAATGGCTATGCTCCAGCCAAGTGAAGAACATCAGCAGTAATCCCCTTGCACAAAAGGGGCCTGTCAACCTACCCGGGGAACTATACACCCATAAGCCTAACTAGCCTCATTTGCAAGGCCATGGAAAGAATCATCATAGACCTTATCAACAACAACATATGTGACCTTTAAACTATTGACCCATCCCAATCTGGCTTCATTAAGGGTAGATCATGTTTGTTAAACCTGGTAAGCTACTTTCAGAATGTCACCCAAGCCCTGCATGTAGGTATGACAGTACATATCACCTATCTTGATCTAGCCAAGGCTTTTGACACAATTCCCCACTCAGGCATCACTAGGAAACTTGCCCAGTTGGGGATTAAACTTTACCTTTCTAGATGAGTAGCCAACTGGCTCACAGACAAAACTCACATTGTTAAAGTCAGGGACTCTACCTCTACCAGTAGACCTGTCACCAGTGGCATACCACAAGGATCTGTACTGGGCCCACTACTGTTTGGAACCTATTTTTCAGAAGTTCAGGCCAAAGTAGATGGCCTGTGGCTTACCAAGTTTGGTGATGATTTCAAATTGGGTGCAATCATT
Organism: Protopterus annectens; assembly: GCF_019279795.1. Taxonomy (NCBI): domain Eukaryota; kingdom Metazoa; phylum Chordata; order Ceratodontiformes; family Protopteridae; genus Protopterus; species Protopterus annectens. Next base: position 119,429,330 of record NC_056733.1, on the reverse strand, counting down.
GAATCCCCCAAAGATGTTAACATATTACAGAACTAATATTACAGGGGCTAACACAGACAAATGATTGGTGCCAAAGCCACACACTAAAACTTAATGCAAAAAACTGCATTTTTATCCCCTTTGGCAAAGAGGAATACCTTGCTAATCACAGTATTGACAGCACCCCCATAAACTCAAACCCAGTTGTGTGAGACTTGGAAACTCAGATTGATTGAAATCTTAACTTTGATCACCATGTCTCCACAGTGGTAAGGAAAGCAAGCCTTCTAGATTGCGCATCTCATAAGTAAGGGAATCACATCCAGGTCTAAGGATGTTATAACTCCACTGTACTCAACCCTCATTAGACCACTAATTGAGTACAATACCCCTTTTTGAATGTACCTCACCAGACACCTGCAGCAACTGAAGAGATCACAAAGGGTTCTAACAAGGAAAATTCAGGACCTCCAAACCATGACTTATGTGGCTAGACTGACAGCCCTGTCACTGTACTCTGTAACTTATCGGCTTCTGCGAGGCGACTTTTGTCTAGCTTACAGGGCAGTCTCTGCCCCTGCCCTAATGGAAATGCTGCACAACGGTAAATCAAATGGGACAAGAGTCACTCACTCCAGGGATCTTAACTTAGTCTGCGACATCAACAAAACATGCTGGAGAGACAGATATGTCTCCTAGATATTGCCACTCCTTTGGAATAGACTCCCAGTTCATGTTAAGCAGATTTTCTCACTGACAATATTCAAGCATAACCTGGACAATTGCATGGGAGACTGCAAATTCAACCTGGGGGGTGGTGCCCATGTCCCTTCTAGACAGAGGTAGTCGGTGGTGACCTTAGACTTGCTCTGGTAATAACTTCCATCTATCCAAGGTCATTTGTGGTAATTCGGGTATAATATGGCTAAGACTTTAAGAGTAATGCTGGTATACCATGGTTAGGTTTATAAGGGTTCTAAGGACGTTAGCCTAGCAACCTACAATGAACCTGTGAACCTATGTTCTCTTTGACCTTGTCTGCAATTGGAGCTACTCAGATTTCTGCTTTGATAGCCTTATTTTTGACTGTCCCATAGTGAGCATCCTAACACTCATCTTGGGTACTTCATCTCCATCACCTCTAGCTTCCTCAACTGCTCTACCTTTACTGCCCAGGTTTCTGTACTATACAGTAGAATTAGTCTCACCACTGTTTTGTACATCATTCGTTTCAGCTTCTTTGGCATTCTTCTGTCACCCACTACTATATATATATATATATATATATATATATATATATATATATATACACACATATGGATCTGTCAGCTGATCGAGTTTTCAGAAACCTGAAATTCATATGGATGAGACCATATGATCGAGTTTCTGAAAACTCAGACATCAAAAAAAAAAACACAAAAATCTACTTTTTTTACATTTATGCAAGGGACAAACCCACCTGTACCCCCTGCAAATTATATATGCCAGCTCCTATATTGCACTACAGTGAAGGAAAGGGTAAATTTCCTGATTCTCACTGTACCGCGATCTACATTCAAAAGCTTTGAATTTTCAAAAACTCATTCATATGGTCTTGCCCATATGAATTTCCAGTTACTGAAAACTCGCTCAACTGATAGGGATATATATACATATATATATATATATATATATATATATATATATACATATATATATACATATATACATATATATATATATATATATATATATATATATATATATATATACAGATAACATGCAATGTCAAAGAAGAGAAAAATGCTGAAAAGATAAGACTCATCTGTTTGTTTTTCTACAAAGAACCATTCACTACTGCATACAGACTTTGCATAAACTTACTTATGTTCATTTCACTTGATGACAAACTGTACCAAGAACACTTGCTAATTACAGGTACTTTTGACCAACCCTACATAGCCCCCACAAAAAAAAAAAAAAAAAACATATATATATTATATATGCGATATATATATATATATATATATATATATATATATATATATATATGGGATCGGTACTGATCACCGAAGGAACTTTTAACCGAAGCACAAATAGCCAATCATACTTCCACGAAGTCGCAGAAGTATGCCTGCAGCTAGAGGGAGTCGTGGGGAAATGACTGTTGCGGAGATCGTACTACAGTGCGGATAAGGGAATATTCCCCTTTTCCTCACTGTAGTGCGATCTCGGAGTGAGAATATTAAAGTAGGGTGTGTGTGGGGGGAGGTGCAGGTGCAGGGGGGCTTGCCCCCCTGCATAAAAGTAGATTTTTTTTTTTGTTTTTTTTATGCACTTTAATGAAAGCGCTTTTTCGGTGAAAGCGCTTTCATTAAAGTGTGTTCGGTGATTGTGGATTCGGACTATTGAACTTTCCTTCAGTAGTCCTAGATCCATATATATATATATATATATATATATTAACATAGCATGATGGTGCCACCTGGATTGCCTGGCAGATGATACTATTTGGTATGGGTAATGGGTAGAACTGCAAGGTACACTAAACTCCACAGGCTATGTTGAAAATCTATTAGAATCTGTAACTACTGAAAAAGGTGTTACTGAGAAGCAAGTATTTGAGGTTGATCCCAGTAAAGAAATTAGCTGAGTTAGCAGATAATTGATAGTAATTAGAGACAAGTGCCTGAGAGTATGGCAGACATTAGTGTGGTATCCAACGTCGTTCAGGAGGAGTAGAAGGCTTTCCTGTACAGAAAGATGCACCAAGGCCAGAACAGAGAGGTTCGAAATGGGCAGTCCTCAATTTGTATTTTAAGACTGCCAGTGGAAGTCCTGGTGATACAAGTGCTGTGCCAGTGGAAGTCCTGGTGATACAAGTGCTGAACCATATTTCTCTTGAAAGAGTGGAAGGCCAGAGATGTTCACTTTGTCTAATGAAGTTATAACTTCAAAGACATTTTTATTTACTAGAAGTTTATTTCACCAGAGACGATTGGTTGCTTAAATTATTTATTTACTAGACCCTTTTGGTTGCTTAAGACATTTGTTTGCCGGAGACCTTAGCTCTGTACCAAAGCTTTGCACATTCTTGTACCAGGCATTTTTGATTGCATCTAGAATAAGCATCAGATTCTGTGACAATGTGTTTAATCTCTTCACACTTCTGTGGAAGGTTGAAACCAAACAAAATGATGCTCCACACTAGCGGGAGATCTGATGAGAAAGACTGCATGTTAATTTCCCTCTTTAAGTTTTCACAATTACAGCTCATCAGACTGAGGCTTGGTGAAAGAGAGCTATATTAATTTGTTTTACTATAGAAATGTGCAACTGTGATCACTCATTAAGACAAGAACTGGCTGCAGAAAATGAGAAAGACAGTTGATCTGTTATACTTTGCCTGAAACCCAAAACTACTGCAAGGTGCTTGTGTATCTTCCAACACTGTTCCAGTTAGCACAAATAGCTGCCTGTGCAGTTGCTTGCTCTGAAACCTTTCCATTTTAACACAGGTTGACTGAAATGACTAAGGGCAGGATTCACGAAGGCTTGCACGGAGTCTAAGAGTAGTGTAAGACTCCATGCAGCCTTCGCGATCCAACCACAGCATCCTGTTGCAGAACATCACAGTGCAGTGGCTACAGACTCCTAATGCTGTGTCTATTTTCACAGCAGCAATTATATCCACTTCATTGTTAAAATTTCTGTGCTTTCCTCTCAATCCCTACCATGAGCCAGACAATCAATCAGTATCTGTTGTTCAGATTATAAGCAGAGCCAACCAGTATCCCAGGAAATTGATAGTAGGCAGCACTTTTCTTATATAGCACCATAAGCATAGCTGTTCTGAACCTGAGTAAAGTATAAAAACATATATTTTTTGGCTTGGGATAAATTAAACTAAAACAGCTCCCCTTGATGACTTGTGATGGACATCTTCAGCATACCATCAAGGAGCCCATTCCAACTTCAGATTCCTCGTTTTCATCAGCACAGCTGTAGCAGCTGGGGTACCTGCATGCCTCAGGAGTCTATCTTGCATGTCTGTGTCTTGAAACTGAGGGCAGTTTTGATGATCATGATAGGTTTTCAGGAATCCATACCACATGAAGTAATTTTCATTGAATTGTATAATGTGGCTGGTATTTGGTTTATCAACAAATGAGTAAGAATGAAATTTTATCCACTGTATCAGGAGTGGATACGATATTAACAACAGACCATCAAGGCTTAGCAGTTGCTTTTTAACAACCCACATCCCAGGGAGGTCCAGTTATCATTATTCTTGATACCCCATAATGATCCCTGACCTTTTCAGTGGCAAAAAAATTATTTAACCACTAAGGCATTCCAGTGCCTCTCTGGCTAATGGGAAGAGTATGAGTTTCTTTTCTCGTTTCCTTTTCTGGGGATAAAGGCCATAAATGCCCCAGTACACTAGTGATCAAATGAACTCATTTATGCTCTCCTCCATTTTCTTTGATGATGAGCTTCTTCTAAAAAAATAAAATCCCCAGGACCAAGGCCATTGTAATAGTTGTTTTCTGGTCCAGAAACATCTGGTTTCTTCTTCTGAAACTTTTCTTCTAAGAAGTCTGTCCATTATATTTTATTTTATCTTAGTTAGTTTTTGAATGGGTACTCAACTGCTCTATACAGTGCCAGCTTCAGCCAGTGAACAGGAATACAAATCATAACTAATATAACACAACAGAAAAGGTTGTATAACACACTTAAGTAACATAAATACAGTGGTAGACTTTCATACTGTCACAACAGCCAAAGTGCAATACACAGAAACAATGTTCAGCAGTATAATAGCTTTGTCATGAGGAATAGCTTATGTTGAACTAATGTGAATGCAGCACTATGCACAATATGTACAAAAATGAAGTTTGTTCTTAGGTGAAATAGTTACAGAGTCTAGAAAGATATGAATCTGATGGCAGTGAAATTTGTTATGTTACAGCAGGCTGTCTAAAACAAGAAGATATGCTGCCGTCTCACCCAGACCTTCACACCCTGAGCTGACAGCTCAGCATCTGTAGTATAACTTAGGATCCTGCCTAATTCAGATGGTAGTTTCGCATCATCTCCTCCTCTCAGAGGCCTTCTACCCAAAACATACAGGGACAAAAGGACCTGTTTTCTCCAGTGTCTTTGGTGACCATGTAGACCTATTTATGGCAACTATTGCATTAGTTCTTTCTTATCTCTTTGAAAATATTGCCATTAGTCTAATTTATTCTTCTATTGAAGCCCATTTGGCAGCCATTTCATATTCTGTTCTAGATTCTTCATCTTCGTAACTCTTAACATTTGTAAGACTTTTTAAATAGTACTTTTTACCTCCCACTCACAATTACTGACTTAGTCCTACTATGGGACATTTACCTTATGCTAAAGAAGTTTACTGTTCTATGAACCAGATGGTATCCCAGGCTGTGTCTTGCACAAACAACAGAATGAACTAACCCCCCACCTAAACACGCTGTTCAACCTCAGCCTCTCCACAGGCTACATGCCCATAGAATGGCGTACAGCAATGGTTATTCCTCTGCACAAAGGAGGGGCCACAACTGACCCTGGTAACTATCGCCCCATAAGCCTGACCAGCCTGGCCTGCAAGGCTATGGAGTGCATCATCATGGAACTCAATAACAAAGACATTGGGAACCTCCAAACACTTGACCCAACCCAGTTTGACTTTGTTAAGGGCAGATCATTCCTACTAAACCTGCTTCTTTGAGACAGTCACCAAAGCCATAGATGAAGGAAAAGTGGTTCACACAGGCTACCTTGACCTCGCCAAGGCTTTCTACACCATTCCCCACCCCGGTATTACAGAAAAACTCACCAGACTGAACATAAACCCCAGCATCACGAGATGGGTTGCCAACTGGCTTACAGACAGAACTCACACAGTAAGAATAGCGGGCTCCAGGTCTGACTCTAAACCAGTCACTAGTGGTGTCCCACAAGACTGGTCCTGGGACCCCTACTGTTCAGCATATGCTTCTCAGAAGTACAGGCAAACACAGGAGGACTATGGCTAACCAAGTTTGCCGATGACTGCAAACTGGGAGCCATAATTGACTCTCCGGCTGACATGGACATCCTCCAAAAGGGCCTTACTGAGACAGACACCTGGTGTCAAAGTCATGGCCTCAAACTAAATGCCAAAAAATGCATAGTCATCTTGTTAGGGAAAAACAAAACACCCACAAATTACCACAAAGTTGGCAGCTCCTTAATACAGAAGAGGTAATAAGAGATCTGGGGACCCAGGTAGATAGTAATCTCTACTTTGACAATAATATTGCCAAAGTAGTTAGGAAATCTTCTATGTGGCCCATCTAATTACTAAAGGGTTCACATCTAGAAATAAAGAGGTTATAGTGTCCCTCTACTCGTCAATCATCAGACCCATCATAGAGTACAATGCCCCATTTGGGATGTACCTCACAAGACACATCCAACAGCTGGAAAGACCACAAAAGTACCTCAGCAAGAGGATTACTGGCTCCAAACATATGTCGTATGCAGCCCAACTGAAAAACTCCATCTGTACTCAGTGGCATATCGCTTACTCAGAGGTGATCTCTGCCTGACTTACAAAGCCATGTCCAACTCAGAATTGATGGACATGCTCCATCTAAAGAAATCCAAGTCAGTGTGAGCCACTCACTCTCATCAGCTAAACCTCACCACAACAATAAATAGAACATGCTGGAGGGATAGAGTCCTGTCACAGAGACTCCCCATGCTTTGGAACAAAATTCCAATCTACATTAACTACATCTACCCCTCACTAACATTCTTCAAGAGAAACCTTGACGAGTGGATGGGTAAGAGAAAATACACCCCTGGGATCACTTCATTGACTCTGCTTGACACAGGATCAGTTAATTAATCAATGGGGCATCGAAAGCCGACACACTCTGGCTAGGCTTATAAATGCCCTCGAGCAGATAGCCTAGTACCTACCTATGAACCTATGAACTTATAATTTGAACCTGCTGGTCTTAAGGATATGACATTCCGGTGTCTAAAAACTCTTCTTGATAGTTATCATATCAGCCAAGAAATGTCTGAGTTAACAAACTTTTTCTGTTATGCATCCTTAACTGACTTTCCACATACTAAGGATGGCACTTAAAACTAACTCATCCTTTCTGACTAAAGCTGCCTCTGTGACAAATTTGAACAAGTTAATAAATCTGTCCCTTTCTTCCTGAATATTCTAGCCATGAATACCTTCTTCATTGTATGGATATCCACAGACAGCTTAAATTGTAAGTGGGAAAACATGTCTCTGCCATGAAAGTTCTGTACTTACCATTATGATACAATGGTAAGATGGTCCATCTTCGCTAACATACACTCCCTTTCCCCCACCCTTGTTGTCACATTTTTGGATGGAGTTGTTCTTCTTTCTATTTCCCTTACATTTTTCTTTTTTTTTTTCCCCCTTTTGGCTCTCATAGTTGTCAGTTGACACCTGTCCAAATTGCCCCTTTGAACAAGAGTGCACCCAAAAGGGGACCTTGATGGACCATCTAAGTGTAGTCACTGGGGCGGCAGGGTGGAGAGGATATCAAGACATTCTGATATAGCACCACCCACACAACCATGTAAGGGATTTTGTTTGTTTACTATGTGACGCTACTGATATCACCTGCATCGCCGCATGTAGCGTCAGTTATCTCCAGTCCCCCACAGTGAATTTTTATGTCACTTTGCCATGAGATCACAGCACTATTCAGACACTAGATGCATGCCAGATTACAGGGAGTAGACTTACTGCCCTCGTAGGATGGATGAGATGACAAATTTCACTCCTTTCCACTCTCACCTGCCCAGCAACGCCAGCACCTGAGCTGCAAATGGAACTCAATTTGTCTGAGTCATGGTCAGAGCCCTTCCCTTTACGGCAAAGAAGTGGGCTCTTGCCTTTTTCTTCTTTCCTTTGCACAGTATTGTTCACTGAAGAATTAGTGTTAGTGATAAGTAAGACATGATGAGAAGGGTAGGATTGCAGGCAGCCTTTGAAAGCTTTATCTGCTGAGTGGTCCTAATGCTTGTGGCATCAGTCCTAAATATCTCCAAAAACAGATCTTCTGCTTACATCTCTGTCTTCATTGTAAGTATACACCTTTAATTTCTGCAACACCAGAAGAAGAAGAAAAGAAAAAAGTTGCAAATAAAAACAAATAAATCTAGATGTAGAGATTAGCAAAGCTGCTGTCATGAAGTCCTAGGCTTTGCAAAGAAATAACTTTGACAAAACTAAGTAGAATAACAACAAAGCAGAATTCTAGTTCTATGCTCATCTCCTACATGTGGCCTAATCGGTAGTATGTTGATTACCTCATGTAGACCACTTTTGCATAATCCCTTTTCCTCAGCTTTAGTCTACATTTTGTTTAACTAGTAATAATGTCTTCTCAGATGAACCTTCCTCCACACCTAAAACATAATTATCAGATTATATATTTATCTTTTATTACGCATGCTTTTAGATAGCCATGTTTCAAGTAATACATAGTTATATCCGAAGGGAACTTCTGAATATAGGTTATTGACTATTCGTGTGATGGTCTGCACTGCACATTGATTGTTTGTTACTTACCTGTAAGCCTATGAAGATCGGCTAATAACCTCCCTATTTCTAAACATGTCTTCCTGTCTGAGTATAGTTTATAACTGTTTTTTTTTATTGTTTAAATAATAGCACAAAACCCACGGAAAAGAAATACCTCTTTTCAGAAGGTATTCATAATCTTTCATCTATTTAAATGGCTTTGTCAAGTCACACACTATACAAAGTGGAGATGGAGGGACTCAAAATCTTGGGCTACAGTATGTATTTTTAGCAGTTAATAAATGTAGTTTTCTGTGCTGAACTGCATGTGAGTTCAGCAAAGCTAGAAGATATACACAAGTTTATTACAGTGACATCACAAACAGGACTGAAAAACACAGTGTACTCTATAACTGTAATTATTTGTATATTTTCAGATAAATGTTAACTGTATAGAACTGTTATAGAGTACCAAGGTTTTTGGGAACACACAGAATGCAGTCCTCACTGACAGAAGAACAGCACTGGGCAATATATCTTATGGCAGATCAGCAGACAATGTACAGTCAAGCTTCTGGTATACATTTTTCACACTGTGCAGGTTTCTCTGCCAGAAAAAGAAGTCTGATTTAGAGCTGTGTGATTCTCATTGGATTAAAAATGCTATAGCTTTGAAACCAGGGAGTGTTGCATTAAACAGAAAGACAATACCATAGAGTCAGGGAATGTGTCAATATCTAAATGATGACCAATCCACCACGTATGCCTCTTTATCTGAATAAAAGTTTAGTTCTCAGGTGTGGTGCTCTGAAACTGGAAAACAAGACATTATGGTTACAGCAAATTGTATATATATTTGTTAAACTCTAATGCCAGATAAATTTGCCTTCTTCATGTTTTAAACTCATTTCAGTCTTAACAAACATTTTATTTTCCTCCCTCCCCACCTGCTCATTCTCCAACTGACGTCAAATTCTCTTTAGCAAAATACAGGGCTTTGTGCTGGCATAACTCCATTCTTGGTTTTCAAGACTCTATCACATGTTCAGTGTCACATGCTTCCTCCTAAGAGCTGACTGCTCCTGATTTAATGTGGTCCAGCTGTTGTATAAATGAAAAACAACATTTAGGAAAGAAAAACAGTGCTGCCTCCTAACAAGTTCTTTGCTGAGGCTGGACTCCCCGCTGTTGAAAATAATTGGAAACGTTTTGCAATGACAGAAAATTAAGCAGGCTCCCACAGCCTTATTTAACCCTATGGCAATGTTTTGAGTCTTCTAGAGCTCCCAATTTATTTAATAAGTTCTTTTAGTTTTTGTTCTTGTTATTAAACTTTCAGTTAGTAATTTTCATTTCTGAAGAAAATTGAGACCTGCTATTTTGACTTCACTGTACATTAGCGTGTGGAGACCTCTTAAGATATATATGATGTAGAAATAGATCAGAAATACAGAGGGTCACAGTTTCAGTGCAGTGCTGCCTAATGCTCCAGTTTGATTCTTGAGGAGCTTACATTACTCTTATATAACTGTAGCTTTCCTTATTGTGTAAATGACAGGCAAAACACACACACACACACACACACACACACACACACACACACACACACACACACACACACACACACACACACACACACACACACACACACACACACACACACACACACACATATATCACATATTTGTGGACATGCTTACACACATGAATTTGTAGACAAACTCAGATAAATACATGTAAACAGACACACACACACACACACACACACACACACACACACACACACACACACACACACACACACACACACACACACACACACACACACAGACACACACACACACACACACACACACACACATATGATATATTTGTGGTCATGCTTACACCGGTTCGATTCTCAGCTGGGGTGCCTTCTGTGTGGAGTCTGCATGTCCTCTCTACGTTCATGTGGGTTTCCTCCAGGTGCTCCGGTTTCCTCCCATGTTACAAAGACATGCATCTGGAGCATTTCTCCCTGGGCCTCTGCTGAAAATTGGCTTGTTCCAAGTCGGAATTTCCTGGTTAACAAATGTAAAATAAAAATAATATATGTGTGTGTGTGTGTGTGTGTGTGTGTGTGTGTGTGTGTGTGTGTATATATATATATATATATATATATATATATACAGTGTATATACACACACACACACACACACACACACACACACACACACAGACACACGCACACACACACACACACACACACACACACACACACACACACACATGGGTTCCATTCAGAATTTCAAAGCTTAAAACTTCGAATCTGATATGATCGAAGATCATTTGCTCAAAGTTTTAAAACTTCAGAATCCTGAACGGAGATCGGCATACATCAAGGACTGGGAGATTTCCCTTGTCCTCACTGTAGTGTGATCTTGGAGTTGGTATATTTAAGTTGCGGGTGGTGCAGGGGGGCTTGCCCTCCTGCATTCACGTTTGTCATGTGTTGGGTGGTGTTTCAGGGGAGAGCTCACAATTTCAAGATTCCAAGGTCTCAAGATTCTGAATTTGAGATTTTGAAACTCAAGATTTTGGTATTTTGAAATTGTGAATGGAATCCACACACATCATACCTCCTAACTGTACTGAATGACTCGTTTTTTACCGAGTTTTAGGGTCCAAATAATGGGATGCTACGATTACCAAGTGGGACTCCTTCATTCCCGATTTTTTTTTTTATTTTGCTTTTGCACTTTTAGAGCTGACGCCATCACATGCGGGATGATGTCAGCTCCATCAGCCTGTCAGAATTGAGCTCAAGGTGACACATTTCCAGCTAGCTGCAAGCACAGAATGCTTTCTGTTTGAACTGGTGCTTGTAAGAAACAAAGCTGCTATTCTGGTGTAGAAATTAGTAGTTTTACAGTTTTACTGCTTAGGTTAATGCTGATTTACACTGCATCAGGTTATTAAGGTATTGTACTTTTACAATTTTACTGCTTTGCTTTCAAATTGTGGTATTTACTGCTTTGCTTTTGGACTGGCAAAAGGTATTGTACCTGTTTTACTGCTTTGCTTTTGAACTGCAGTATTTACTGCTTTGCCTTTTTTACGGCTTTGTTTTTGAACTGCTCAGGTTATTGTGAACCATCAGGTTAATGCCAAAGGTATTTACTGCTATGCTGCTCAGGTTATTGTGAACCATCAGGTTAACGCCGAAGGTATTTACTGCTTTCCTGCCCTGGTTATTGTGAACCGTCAGGGTAACACCAAAGATATTTAGTGCTTTGCTTTTGAACTGCTCAAGTTATTTGCTTTTGCACTGTTCAGGTTATTGTGAATGCTCAAGTTGCTGTTCTGAATGCCGATTTACACTGCGTCAGGTTATAACACTGAATGTATTATACTTTTACAGTTTTACTGCTTTGCTTTTTAACTGCAGTCTTTACTGCTTTGCTCTTTAACTGGCCAGAGGTATTGTACTTTTACAATTTTACTGCTTTGCTTTTAAATTGCGGTATTTACTGCTTTGCTTTTGAACTGCTCAGGTTAACATCGAAAGTATTTACTGCTTCAGGTTATTGTGAACCATCAGGTTAATGCCGAAGGTATTTTCTGCTTTACTTTTGAACTGCTCAGATTATAATGAACGGCTCAAGTTGCTGTTCTGTTTTTTTTAGGTAGTGCTTTTACAGTTGCGTTAGGTTAATGCTGAAGGTATTATGCCAAAGGTATTTACTGCTTTGCTTTTGAACTGCTCAGGTTATTGTGAATGCTCAAGTTGCTGTTCTGTTTTTTTAGGTAGGGCTTTTACAGTTGCATCAGGTTAACGCCGAAGGTATTGTGAACTGACCTGCTGTCTGGTATGTAAACGACTGCTTTGTAATTTCTTTTGAAGAAGGTGTGACAACTGCTTTGTAGTTTCTTTTGAAGAAGGTGTGTGACTGTAGTTTCTTTTGAAGAAGGTGTAATGACTGCTTTGTAGTTTCTTTTGAAGAAGGTAAGGGTATTTGTGTGTGTGTGTGTGTGTGTGTGTGTGCGTGCGTGTGTGTGTGTATAGATCTATATCTCTCTCTCTTTTTCTCTCTCTCTCTCTCTCTACCTGGTGGCTAGAAGTACTAAGGCTCAAACCCTGTACCTTGGGTACAGGTAAAAAGAGCCTAAAGTCCCTAGCCACCACCACTTGTGAATTTATGCCTCATATTTTTGTTCTATTCCTCATTAAACTGTGTTTTTTCCCAGGATTTGTGTGGTTTATAAGCTAAGTATTTGAAATTTGTCCTTATTTTATGGCTATATTCCCCCATTATTGGCTTTGTCCAGGTTTTTGTGCTAAGACATGAGAACTATGGTGAGAAGTGAGAAATGAATTTTGTATTCCCCCATCATTGGTTTTGTCCAGGCTTTTTGTGCTAAGAGGTTGAGAGCTATGATGAGAAGTGAGAACTGAATTCACTAAATGATGGCCATTTAAGTTTCAGTCTTCCTGTCTTTCCGGAAACTGCTGATTTGGCATAGAAGTATGTTGCTCTGACTGTAGTGCACAGGGTCATGGGTTCAAGTCTTGGCAGTGAAATACATGGTTGTAACACAACATTTAATTCTAAAAACTTTTCAAAATTATACAAGCAATGTTTAAAATGTGTCCCTGGTTTTGGCCTTTTGTCCCCCCAATATGTGTATGTATGTACATATATATATATATATATATATATATATATATATATATATATATATATATATATATATATATATTGTCTGTGTGTTTGTGGAAGTAGACTTTTATGATGGAAATGTTCTGAATTGGGCAGATTTGTCATTATTGGTTCATACATTTTGTTTCATTGCCTACTGGAAAAATGTTCAAACAATAAATTTAAAATACATTTGTGTGTGGAAGTAGACTTTTATGATAGAAATGTTCTGAATTGGGCAGTTTTGTCCTTATTTGTTCATGTATTTTGTTTCATTGCCTACTGGAAAAATGTTCAAAGAATAAATTTTAAAATGTGCTCTAACATAAGTCTAACAAGTGTGCTGTATTATACAAGGAATATAATTTAATAAAGTCAGGAAGGGGTATCAAAGAACACATGCATGTATCTTGTTTTGTGTGCAAGCCAGCAGCCTATGCTTTGAACAGCCCAAAGGTAATCTTTATCCACCACTGCCAGATGCATTTTCTTTGGATGTGGTGTGGATTTCAGTGCTGTTTCAATGAGTGTGAGTTTCAAGGGGAGAGTAGTTTTAATGCCAAGTCTATTTTCATTGTGAGATGGTATTGCTTTGTTTACAGATATCTATTAGTGTTTGTATGCATTGTACTATAAAATGTAAAAATAAAATCAAAATAATCATTGTAGAAGTAAAGCAGTATGCACACATTACTGTTTATGGTAAATGGGGTGAAATAGTCAGGTAATGGGACATTGGAATGGCTGCAGGGGGACTCTGGTGCCATATATGGTTGTCTGTTCTACAGTTTGTGTTTGAAAGTTGGTATCCCGCAATTTCATTGGAGTGGGTAGGGTTACATACTTGTGTATGCACATTTTATGTTAATCAGCGTACAGCTTTGTACCTATTTTTCATGGGCCTTGTCCAGATTTTGATGTTTCCAGGTTGAGAGGTATGGCACACATACATATGGTTTCTGTCAAATTCATGAAGCTTAATTGCTCAGACTACAAACTGTTGAGCAGAGTTCTTGAATATGATCAATCCAAACTAGAAAATCAGACTTGCTGCACTCTCAGCCTATCGTAAAGCATGCTTAGGAGGTGACTACATGACAACTGTGGGACAAGATGTGCACTATCATCTGATCTGACACCCCCACACATACACATACAAACACACACCATGGACTTGAGAAGCAAAAGAAAAAAAGTGTTCTAACCCATGGACCACTAAAGCTCTTCAGTTTTGAAGTCCTAGAGGAAAAAAAAAAATCATTCATTTTAAAGTGTTGCAACTATTTGCTATATTTGCAGCAAGCGGCTACTATAGTTCACAAAAGGAACACTAAAACACATCAATTCGTAAGTCTTGGGACTATACTTTCTGAAGGAAAAAAAAAATGTTTCCATTTAAACTATATCACTCTACTTGCTACATATGTATCTAGCAGCTGCTACAAATTATACCAAACATGGAGCTCTAAATCCTTATTGACATAATTTCTAATACAAAAAAAGTATTTCAGGCACATAAAAATACATGCTGCATCTGAAGAAGCTCTGCTTAGATAGACACCTGGTCTGTTTGTGTCTGTGGTAGTGGTGGCTTAAATAAAAGTATGTATTAAGTGCTTATGTTTGATATCTGCTCTTTTATATATATATATATATATATATATATATATATATATATATATATATATATATATATATATATACACACACACACACACACACACACACACACACACACACACACACACACACACACACACACACACACATACCGATATCAAGAGTAATCATTCTTGCAATTAATTTTCCCTTTTGTGTTTTGTTCTTCAGTAAGGAAAGTATTCACTTACCTTAAGGCTGGAAAACTGCATTTCCTTGGAAGTGGGTTACTACTATTATGAACGAAAACAAAATACTTGAATGGTGAATTTTTCCCAGGCAAGTAAACACTTGCCCAAACTTCAAAGAAACACACAACAGAGTAAATAAAATCCACCTAGTATATATATATATATATATATATATATATATATATATATATATATATATATATATATATATATATATATATATATATATATACCAACTCCGAATCACACTGCAGTACAGAAAAGGGAATGTTAAGCAAGTGTTTACTATCCCTGGGAAAAATTTGCTGTTCGAGTATTTTGTTTTCGTGATTTTCTCTTGCAAAAATGAAATTGCATGATATGACCTTTCAAGTAATAGAAGGGGATATATATATATATATATATATATATATATATATATATATATATATATAGATATAGATAGATACATATACATATGCATGCATACATAAATCACATAGAGCATTGTCATGATAGTTGTTTTAGTGTGCAAGACATTTTTTTTACTGCATTAGAAATTGTGTATATTTGCCATATGCTATGGTAAGAACCTAGTAGTAGAATGTATACCTTCTATAATATGGTAATGTTTTATGCAAATAGTCCAAGATGTGTGAATCACCTGAAAAGTGCCTTTAAAAGAAAGACTGGAAGCACTCAGTGGCAGAGATGTTTGTCTTCCATAGAAGAGGGATTTGGGGCCTACAGTAGAGGGTCTAGGTTGGCAGTCACTAAATTAAGTTGTAAAGCTGTAGAATACAGGAGCAGACATTCCTGTGTGTGAGCTCAGTGCACCTTTGTAAGTGAAAATGTTGTATATCCCTGTAAATAAACTGTACTTAATCTGAAGCAAGTATCTTCAGTGTGATTGGTAATCTGTGTGTGTGTGTGTGTGTGTGTGTGTGTGTGTGTGTG
Source organism: Protopterus annectens (assembly GCF_019279795.1). Taxonomy (NCBI): domain Eukaryota; kingdom Metazoa; phylum Chordata; order Ceratodontiformes; family Protopteridae; genus Protopterus; species Protopterus annectens. Next base: position 119,413,317 of record NC_056733.1, on the reverse strand, counting down.
TGTGTGTGTGTGTGTGCGTGCGTTAATATATATATATATATATATATATATATATATATATATATATATATACACACACACACATACTCAAAACATTTTTGCTTGCATTATATCAAAGTACATTTCATTATTGTGTGTAGACTAGCAACCAACATAATCCTTTTTAGCTTTAGCAGTATAAGTGAATCTGTTTAATTTGTTTACACTGCTTGTATATTGACACCCACATATACAAACACCATATTCACTGCAAATCACACAAAAACAGCCAGCCACACTGGCAAACACCATATCTGACCATACATCCACCACCATAAACACACAATGCATAAATCATCATCATCATCAACCCCCTTGTTCTCATTTTCTACATGAGGTCAGGATGTCACATCAACTGTCACAGTCTCTCTCAACTCAGTGCCACTCGCCTACCTTCTTTGACAGTCATGCCTGACTGTTGCAGGAGGTCTTTATAATCCACACATCTGTTTGTTGGATGCCCTCATTTCCTCTTGTCTTCTTCCTGTCTGTCCCAAATCTTCTCCACTGGATTGTCCTTCTGCTTATTTGCACATGTGCCTGAACTTCCAAAATTTGTGCCTTGTATAAACACCTAAACAACTGTGTAGACTCAGCTGTACCTAACTAGATCAAAACCAGGTCCTCCCAATAAAATAAGCCACCCTCCCTGATGAACCTCAAGTATAAATAGGTTATATAACAAGAGGAAGAAAGTGATGTCTAACAGCAAGAAAAAAATGACTCAGCAGAGAAAAAAAAACAACCTCCACAACTTGAGCAAAAAAATCAGATATCCTGTACAGTCCTCTAAAGCTAATTACGAAGCTAAAATAGTATTCCTATCTAAGGATAACCATAAGGCATTCTTTAGCTATGTAAGAAATCTAAAAGGAATGCTTAGCTATGTGCCACTCTAGAGGTGGAAGGTCCCACTCATGTAGTATCTGAGGAAATTGCCAAACTTCTAGCCAACAGATTTGGCACAAACTTCACTCCTTTGTCTCCACCAGCCATACCCTAAAGCATTCCTGGCACTAGTCCCTGCCCTAGTATCTCTAGAAAGCAGGTCATATCTATGTCTCCAAGGCAAAACAAAGGCTCAGTGGGACCAGACAACACCCCAGGATGCTTACTTAGCAATCTAAAACAAGACCTAGTGGAACCCTCTTTAACCATAGCCTGAGAAATGGCTATGCTCCAGCCAAGTGAAGAACATCAGCAGTAATCCCCTTGCACAAAAGGGGCCTGTCAACCTACCCGGGGAACTATACACCCATAAGCCTAACTAGCCTCATTTGCAAGGCCATGGAAAGAATCATCATAGACCTTATCAACAACAACATATGTGACCTTTAAACTATTGACCCATCCCAATCTGGCTTCATTAAGGGTAGATCATGTTTGTTAAACCTGGTAAGCTACTTTCAGAATGTCACCCAAGCCCTGCATGTAGGTATGACAGTACATATCACCTATCTTGATCTAGCCAAGGCTTTTGACACAATTCCCCACTCAGGCATCACTAGGAAACTTGCCCAGTTGGGGATTAAACTTTACCTTTCTAGATGAGTAGCCAACTGGCTCACAGACAAAACTCACATTGTTAAAGTCAGGGACTCTACCTCTACCAGTAGACCTGTCACCAGTGGCATACCACAAGGATCTGTACTGGGCCCACTACTGTTTGGAACCTATTTTTCAGAAGTTCAGGCCAAAGTAGATGGCCTGTGGCTTACCAAGTTTGGTGATGATTTCAAATTGGGTGCAATCATTGAATCCCCCAAAGATGTTAACATATTACAGAACTAATATTACAGGGGCTAACACAGACAAATGATTGGTGCCAAAGCCACACACTAAAACTTAATGCAAAAAACTGCATTTTTATCCCCTTTGGCAAAGAGGAATACCTTGCTAATCACAGTATTGACAGCACCCCCATAAACTCAAACCCAGTTGTGTGAGACTTGGAAACTCAGATTGATTGAAATCTTAACTTTGATCACCATGTCTCCACAGTGGTAAGGAAAGCAAGCCTTCTAGATTGCACATCTCATAAGTAAGGGAATCACATCCAGGTCTAAGGATGTTATAACTCCACACTGTACACAACCCTTGTTAGACCACTGATTGAGTACAATACCCCTTTTGAATGTACCTCACCAGACACCTGCAGCAACTGAAGAGATCACAAAGGGTTCTAACAAGGAAAATTCAGGACCTCCAAACCATGACTTATGTGGCTAGACTGACAGCCCTGTCACTGTACTCTGTAACTTATCGGCTTCTGCGAGGCGACTTTTGTCTAGCTTACAGGGCAGTCTCTGCCCCTGCCCTAATGGAAATGCTGCACACGGTAAATCAAATGGGACAAGAGTCACTCACTCCAGGGATCTTAACTTAGTCTGCGACATCAACAAAACATGCTGGAGAGACAGATATGTCTCCTAGATATTGCCACTCCTTTGGAATAGACTCCCAGTTCATGTTAAGCAGATTTTCTCACTGACAATATTCAAGCATAACCTGGACAATTGCATGGGAGACTGCAAATTCAACCCGGGGGGTGGTGCCCATGTCCCTTCTAGACAGAGGTAGTCGGTGGTGACCTTAGACTTGCTCTGGTAATAACTTCCATCTATCCAAGGTCATTTGTGGTAATTCAGGTATAATATGGCTAAGACTTTAAGAGTAATGCTGGTATACCATGGTTAGGTTTATAAGGGTTCTAAGGACGTTAGCCTAGCAACCTACAATGAACCTGTGAACCTATGTTCTCTTTGACCTTGTCTGCAATTGGTGCTACTCAGATTTCTGCTTTGATAGCCTTATTTTTGACTGTCCCATAGTGTGCATCCTAACACTCATCTTGGATACTTCATCTCCATCACCTCTAGCTTCCTCAACTGCTCTACCTTTACTGCCCAGGTTTCTGTACTATACAGTAGAATTAGTCTCACCACTGTTTTGTACATCATTCTTTTCAGCTTCTTTGGCATTCTTCTGTCACCCACTACTATATATATATATATATATATATATATATATATATATATATATAAATATGGATCTGTCAGCTGATCGAGTTTTCAGAAACTTGAAATTCATATGGATGAGACCATATGATCGAGTTTCTGAAAACTCAGACATCAAAAAAAACCCACAAAAATCTACTTTTTTTACATTTATGCAAGGGACAAACCCACCTGTACCCCCTGCAAATTATATATGCCAGCTCCTAGATTGCACTACAGTGAAGGAAAGGGTAAATTTCCTGATCCTCACTGTACCGCGATCTACATTCAAAAGCTTTGAATTTTCAAAAACTCATTCATATGGTCTTGCCCATATGAATTTCCAGTTACTGAAAACTCGCTCAACTGATAGGGATATATATACATACATATATATATATATATATATATATATATATATATATATATATATATATATATATATATATATATATATATATATATATATATATATATATACAGATAACATGCAATGTCAAAGAAGAGAAAAATGCTGAAAAGATAAGACTCATCTGTTTGTTTTTCTACAAAGAACCATTCACTACTGCATACAGACTTTGCATAAACTTACTTATGTTCATTTCACTTGATGACAAACTGTACCAAGAACACTTGCTAATTACAGGTACTTTTGACCAACCCTACATAGCCCCCCACTAAAAAAAAAAAAAAATATATATATATATATATATATATATATATATATATATATATGGGATCAGTACTGATCACCGAAGGAACTTTTAACCGAAGCACAAATAGCTAATCATACTTCCACGAAGTCGCGGAAGTATGCCTGCAGCTAGAGGGAGTCGTGGGGAAATGACTGTTGCGGAGATCGTACTACAGTGCGGATAAGGGAATATTCCCCTTTTCCTCACTGTAGTGCGATCTCGGAGTGAGAATATTAAAGTAGGGTGTGTGTGGGGTGCAGGGGCAGGGGGGCTTGCCCCCCTGCATAAAAGTAGATTTTTTTTTTTGTTTTTTTTATGCACTTTAATGAAAGCGCTTTTTCGGTGAAAGCGCTTTCATTAAAGTGTGTTCGGTGATTGTGGATTCGGACTATTGAACTTTCCTTCAGTAGTCCTAGATCCATATATATACATATATATATATATATATTAACATAGCATGATGGTGCCACCTGGATTGCCTGGCAGATGATACTATTTGGTATGGGTAATGGGTAGAACTGCTAGGTACACTAAACTCCACAGGCTATGTTGAAAATCTATTAGAATCTGTAACTACTGAAAAAGGTGTTACTGAGAAGCAAGTATTTGAGGTTGATCCCAGTAAAGAAATTAGCTGAGTTAGCAGATAATTGATAGTAATTAGAGACAAGTGCCTGAGAGTATGGCAGACATTAGTGTGGTATCCAACGTCGTTCAGGAGGAGTAGAAGGCTTTCCTGTACAGAAAGATGCACCAAGGCCAGAGCAGAGAGGTTCGAAATGGGCAGTCCTCAATTTGTATTTTAAGACTGCCAGTGGAAGTCCTGGTGATACAAGTGCTGTGCCAGTGGAAGTCCTGGTGATACAAGTGCTGAACCATATTTCTCTTGAAAGAGTGGAAGGCCAGAGATGTTCACTTTGTCTAATGAAGTTATAACTTCAAAGCCATTTTTATTTACTAGAAGTTTATTTCACCAGAGACGATTGGTTGCTTAAATTATTTATTTACCAGACCCTTTTGGTTGCTTAAGACATTTGTTTGCCGGAGACCTTAGCTCTGTACCAAAGCTTTGCACATTCTTGTACCAGGCATTTTTGATTGCATCTAGAATAAGCATCAGATTCTGTGACAATGTGTTTAATCTCTTCACACTTCTGTGGAAGGTTGAAACCAAACAAAATGATGCTCCACACTAGCGGGAGGTCTGATGAGAAAGACTGTATGTTAATTTCCCTCTTTAAGTTTTCACAATTACAGCTCATCAGACTGAGGCTTGGTGAAAGAGAGCTATATTAATTTGTTTTACTATAGAAATGTGCAACTGTGATCACTCATTAAGACAAGAACTGGCTGCAGAAAATGAGAAAGACAGTTGATCTGTTATACTTTGCCTAAAACCCAAAACTACTGCAAGGTGCTTGTGTATCTTCCAACACTGTTCCAGTTAGCACAAATAGCTGCCTATGCAGTTGCTTGCTCTGAAACCTTTCCATTTTAACACAGGTTGACTGAAATGACTAAAGGCAGGATTCACGAAGGCTTGCACGGAGTCTAAGAGTAGTGTAAGACTCCATGCAGCCTTCGCGATCCAGGAACAGCCCTAAATTCCGTGTAAGAGACCAGCTAAAACGTCTCTTACATGGAGTGGGCGTGGATATGCTAATCACCTCACTTGCAGCCCAAAGGCATGCAAATGAGGTAGATAACAATCCAGGAAGACCAAAGCAGCCTGTGTAAGAGCCGTTTTAGCTGCAGAAATGTACTCAGTTGACAACTGAGTACGTTTCTGCAAAAAACATAATGGCGCCATGTCAGCTCCAAATAAAGGGTGCATATGTGTCAGGCAGCACGCCAGTGGCCAAATATGTGGCCATTGGCAAGGTACCCTGATGCAAATATGAAAAGCAAATGGGCTGTGCTGTATAAAACATAAAAATGAAGGTTATAAACCCACAAATGTGGGTTTTATGCAATACATGGATTTACAATGCAGGGACCAGCAGACCAAAAACAACATGGCCACCGTTTAGTGGTTGCTAAGGGGGAAGCTGAGTCTAAGACATGTAACTAAGCATTAGTAGGCAATCTGATGTAAATGAGTGTTAGGATACTGAATTCCACTGTCACATAGCAAATGAGCACATTCTGAGTAGTGTAAGAGATACATAAGGGGGAGGAATAAAGTAGGAGATAGGTGACATCACAGGGGGGAATGGTAGAAAGAAATGCAGTTCACTGGAGGTCAGTGTTACATGACAGATGTCAGACACATATCATGGAAAGAGGAGTGCCACAACATAAGCATGGGAAAGTCAAGAAATGGAAGGTGTACACTGTTACTTACACCAAAGTTTCTTGCTGAGCGTGCATCTTGCGCACTCCATGAAGCACAAGTAGGGCAGTGTGTGCGCGTGTAAGGCAGACTGAGCATGTGGGAGCCTGTTGGCAGACTTGTAACACTGTTTGCGCTGGTGTGCGCATGTTTTAACCCAAATAAGCAGATTCTGAACCGTGTAAGCATGTGTGCGTGCGTGTAAGTCACTGTGAGTGTGTTTCTGCTGGTATGCACGTTGCTCCCCCTGAGGAAACAGAGAGGAAAAAGGAAGCAACAGAATTAGTAGGATGCTAGCAGGGAATACTGCTGGAGCTAGCAGGTGAAAACAATTAGAAGCAGGCAATTACACAGGCAGAATAGTAGCTCAGCCAAGCACTTAAAACTCTGCAAACAGCAGTGCAGGATGTTTCTCTCAAGAAACACTGCAAGACAGGAGTAAGCTATTAGAAGTGAAAACTGAAAAAGCTGAACTCAGAGCAGAAATGCTAGGGGCTGCCATAGCTGTCATAAGGAGACATAGGCTACTTGCTGAGGGTGGTGACAATGCAGATGGTGCCAGACAACCCACAGTGAGGAGACAGAGAAGTGTACAGGCCCAGGGTCACCCACCATGGGTTACATGAGCTGGAGATAGTAGAGCGCTATAGAGTGGACAGAGACCTCCTGCAGCAAATTGTCGAGCTGTGCAGGCCACGCCTCACACACAGAACCAACAGAGGGGAACCCATCCCAGTGGAAACCAAGGTATGTGTTGGCATAAGAATACTAGCAACAGGTACCTTCCAGAGACCAACTGGTGATATGATGGGGATATCACAGGCATCAGCCTCTAGGGTACTGCACCAGTTCCTGGATGCCATGTCAGCACATGTCGGTGATCATGTATATTTCCCCAATGCCCGTGAGGTATTGGCCAGCAATATGCGTCTCTTCCAGCAAATAGCGGAATACCCTGAGGTAGTGGGTGCAATAGACTGCACACATACGCATCAAAGCACCAGCCGGTGAGTGGGGTAGGGCCTACATTAACCGCAAGGGCTTCCCCTCCATCAACTGCCAGTTCGTGTGTGATGCCCAGGGCATAATAATGAATGTGTGTGCTGGCTGTCCTGGGAGCTACCATGATTCCCATATCTGGCATTTGACGCAGCTGTACCAGACATTTGCCAATGGGGACATCCCACATGGACACCTAGTGGGGGATGCAGGTTATGCACTGGAGCCGTGGCTGATGACACCCATCAGAAACGCACACACACCTGAACAGGAACGCCATAATGAGGCACACACACAAACACGTAATGTAATAGAGCGTGCGTTTGGGCTGCTCAAGTCATGGTTCCGGTGTCTGGACACATCTGGTGGAGCCTTGCAGTACTCACCAACTACATGTACTCAAATTGTCATGGTATGTGCTATGCTACATAATATGATCTTGCGAAAACAGCTGCAGCAAGACCAGCATAGGGCTGGGCCAAACAGCCCCCCACCATTGCCAAGGCCATCACAGGCAGAGCGTGACTCGGAGGAGGAACAACCTGAGCCTGCCCCAGTAGGCAGAAGGAGGCGTGCCCAGTATGCCCTGGCCTTGGCAAAGAGGCAATGCATAGCACATACACTGGCTCAGTAGGAACCCTGGGAATGATACCCCTCTCTGACTCACTCATATAATAACAGGAATGCCTAAAATGACATAACCTGCTCTCAAACATGTACAGGGAGTGTAGTATGTGCATCCGACAGAGGCAGCCCTGCAGCACCACCTGAGGCGTGAATGCCGTGTGTTAAGCAATGTAACACCATGTAGTATATGCACACTTGATGACCCTGACTAACATCCTACCCTCACCAAGCATGATGCCACAATATGACAATGAGGTGATCAATTGCAATAATTGGCTGAAGTATTGCAGTTAGTCAAAGGGGATCCAATGTGTGCCAGCCTGGGATGACATGCTGAGCATGACATGATGCTCCACCTGCTAGGGGTGGCGTGCACCTATCAGTCCAGGCCTTATGGATACTGGCAAAGGCTGTTGTTACCCACAGGGTGCCCTGAATACGTAAGGCTCAAAACACAAACCCACCTCCATAGGTATCACAAGGGATAAGAACCTAGATGTAATGCTACCCAATGCCAGAAGTCTAAACAGCAAGATGCATGCAGTCTAAACTCCCCCAGTATGGAGAATGTTAATATCAGTCCTGTAACAGAAAACTGGGTCAAGGCTCACAACAGCACCCTAACACTACCAGGTTACACCTCATACTGTGCTGTACAGCCTCAAAACATGGAACAAGCTACAAAAGGAGGGTGACTAGTAATAATTGTCAAGGATAACCACACCCCATGTTGGTACCACAACAAGATGCAGCATGGACTAGCCATGGTCAAGTAACAGTGGCTAAAACTGCCTCCCAGTTTATAGCCTGCTACAGACTACCATCCTAACACCAGGAACTGCACCTGGCCTATGTTGGAATACATGAATATATCAAGCCCTCCAAACCACATTATATTGGGTGACTGAAAATACCCAGACATAGACTGGGAGCATTATACTAGCTCCAACACTGTAGGACAAAAGTTCCTAGAATCCATAAACCAAAATGCCCAGGAACAATGTACCACTCCCACAAGAGGGGTAAGCATACTGGATGTGATAATCAGCAACATGGGTACTGGATGGCAAGATGAGAAGTGTATCCCTCACTGGTAAGACCAGACCATAGAGTAATCACACTGGATATATACATCCTGACCACAGTCCCTGGCCAGAAAACCACAGTGAAAAATATGTGTAAAGCAAAAGTTGCACTCCTCCAAACTGATGTGGAATCCATTAAAGGCCCTGTGCAGGTGCAAAATATGGGCCACACCTCAGAACCTGTTATACAGGCATTCCATGAACACTGCCAGGAATGCTTGGATTATGCAATCCCAAATAAAACCAAGACACAATGCCATACATACAGGCATCTGGCATGGTGGGCTCCAGCCATTGCCAAACCATGCAAGAGAATGAGGAAGCTACTACATGATAGAGCAAACATAAAAAGGGAAGTAATCACTGATCAGTAGTATGGCAATAAAATATGTCCACACATACAATCCACTAAGGCCAGCTACAACAAGTTGATCTGTGAATCTTGAGGCAATGTTACACCTGCCCCAAGTACACAGACAACCCTCAACTCCCCCCAAGAAATACAAATATATGTGAGAGATGCAACCATTTATCCAAACCGGAGGCTGAGCTCCCTCAACTCAGTACTTCCAAAACTAGTCAGGAGGAGAAGGTAACCACACACACCACAAACCCAGTCCCACATAGACCTATCACAACTACAAACCAAAGACATAAACACAGAAAAACATTCCCGGAGGCCCTAATTACAAACACACCACACCAACAGAGGCCTCCAAAGCAGACACCCAAGCAACCACAACCTCCAAACATAGCACATGCACCACATAGTACACAAAGCTGGTGTGCCAAACAGTCACAGGCCAGAAGGAGAAACAACATGCCTGGTACAGTTGTAATAGGTGACTCCATAGTCAGACACACTGCTGTCCCGTTCACCAGACTGAACAAGGGAAAGGGTACAGTAAGCTGCCTGTAGGCTGCTACAATACGCCACATAACACAAGTACGCAGGTCACCCCAAAGCAAGTAGAAATATGATGCAGTCATTGTCCATGCTGGCGTGAATGACCTGAGATGTACCTCACCGGACTACATGAAAAGAGACATAGATGAGCTCTCCGATTATATAGTCCAGGCCAGTATGACACTGATTGTTTGCAGCATCCTACCCTCACCAAGAATGATGCCACAGTACAAACACAGAATGATCAGCTTTAACAAGTGGCACAATTACTGGTGTCATTCCAAGGGGATCCAATGTCTGTCTGCTTGGGATGTCATGCTTGACAAGCCACGCTGCTGTTCCAGGGATGGCTTGCACCTGTTACCTCTGGGCATCTGGATATTGGATAAGGCTTTTGCCACCTCCATAGAGCCTTTCGTAGGCAAGGCTGAAAAGACTAACCCACCACCCTAGAAAACATAAGTGGAAAGAAACATAAGGGTAATACTGACCAATGCCAGATGTGTAAACCTCAATATGCATGCTCCCGAGGCCCTCCCCAGTATGGAGAACATTGATGCCCGTGCAGTGACAGAAACCTGCTGCAAGCCTCCTGACAGCACACCAGCACTACCAGGTTATACCTCATATCATGCGTTATGGCCCCAAAACCTGGACCAAAACATAAAAGGAGAGGGAGTATCCATATTCAGCACAGACACCCATACGTCCAGGTAACTGACAATGCACGAAGCATTGGAGACCACCTATGTGCAACTAACCGTAGGCAAAACTGCTGTACAGTCTGTAACATGCTACAGACCACACTCTCACACACAGGAACCCCACCCAGCCATCCTGAAGACACTGGACAGTATGAATGTCCCACCAAATACCAAACAAGGTACTCACAAATTACCATATAGGTGGTAAACCATTAAGTATGGAAGGAGTAATCAGGGACCTAGGGACACAAGTGGACAGTAACCTGTTATGTGACACTCACATTGCCAACGTGGCTAGGACGACTGTCTATATTGGACACCGTATCATGAAAGGATTCACATCTATGTCAACAGAGGTCATTGTGCCCCTATACTGTTCTCTTATCAGACCCATAATCTAGTACAATGCCTCATTTGGGATGTACCTTACCTGACACCTGCAGCAGTTAGAAAGACCTCAAAGGTACCTCACCAAGAGGATAAAGGGTCTCAAATATATGTCATATGCTGCCTGGCTGTAGACACCCCAGCTGAATGCAGTCACATACTGCCTACAGGGAGGAGTTGTATGCCTGTTGTACAAGGCCATGTCCAACACAGGAGTAATGGGCATGCTCCACCCCAGAAAACCCAAAGCCATCGGAGCTGTGAGAGTGAGAGATGTCAAACTCAACACATAATGAAATAGGATGTGCTGGAGGTACAGATACATAACCCAGAGGCTCCCTACACCCTGGAACAGAATCCCACTCCATGTTAGGCAGAGCCCCTCACTGACACTCTTCAACAGGAATCTTGCCAAGTGGATGGATGATCGTAGATGTACACTGGGGGTCTTCACTGTGTCACGTCCAGACAGAGGCACAGTAAAGTAAATCATAAATGGCCATAATATTCACATAGCAAGGGGTGGCGAAAGCCACACACACTCTGGCTAGGCTTATAAATGCCCTAGGGTGGATAGCCTAGTATGAACCTATGAACCTATGAAGATACAAATTGTACAGGACACTAAGGATAATCACAAGGCTTTCTTAACTGATGGTAGGAACCTTGTTGGGAATTCACAGATATGCTCTGAATCACTCAAATATTACAAACAACATACCAAACACACACACATATTCCCAACATCCAACCTGATAGGTGCAGTGCAAACCCCCACCCGAGAATTCAAAATATCTATCCCAGCAGACTGCTGGCCCCCTGACATTGCAGATGCTGAGGTAACAGCCAGCATCTACAAAGCAAAACACACAGCAGCAATGGTATGAGATGGTGTACTGGGCTGAGTCCAAGATGGACTCCAAGAAGAATGGAATGCCAAATCACTCTACTGCTCAATGTCAGCCTTACCACAGGATATGTACCCAAAGAGCAGTGTACAACAACAGTGGTCCTTCTCAACAAAGGTGTTGCCTGAATAGATACTGCAAACTACCACCCCAGAATCCTGACAAGCTTGGTCTGCACAACTATGGAAAGGATCAGCATGTACCGCAGACATAAAGATATTGGGGACCTACTGACACCGGACCCTACCCAGTGTGGCTTTCTTAAGTGCAGATCCTGCCCCTTAAACATGTTTGACTCATTTGAAACAGTCATTAAGGTCATTGATGAGGGCAATGTGGTCCACACAGCATAGCTGGACCTTGCAAAGGCTTCCATACAATACCCCACGTGTTCATTATAGATAAGCTCACCAGCTTAAATATAAACCCCTATGTCAGTAGAGGGGTTGCAAACCAGACCAAGGACAGAACTGACATGGTCAGACATGCTGCAGCCATGTCAGACTACAAACCAGATATAACTGGCATCCAACAAGGCTTGGTCCTGGGACCTCCCTCGTTTGGTATATATGTCCCATAGGTACAGGCCAACATGGAAGGACTGTGTCTGAACATGTTTGCAGAGGATACAAACTGGCCACCATATCTGACACAGGCATCCCACAAAAGGGCCACATAGAAACAGACAACTGGTGCCATAGCCATGTTAGCAAGCTAATTGCAGAAAAGTGTATAGTCAACCCCTGTGGATATACAGTAAGTGCCCACCAATTACCACATAGGTGTTAACCCATTAAGTAGTTAACATGTAATGAGAGACCTGGGGACACAAGTTGATAGACATCCTGCATTGGACAAGCATGTGGCTGTAGTGGTTACAGAAACATACCATATACCCACCTAATCATGAAGGTTGTCAGATCTAGATAAGGGGAGGTCATTGTGGCTCTGCAGTCATCCTTCATCAGCATTACAAGTGACTACAATAGCCCCTGTGGGATGTACCTCAGCAGACACCTCCATCAACTGTAAAGTCCCCAAAAGTACCTCACCAGGAGTATCAAAGAGCTTGAACAGATGCCATGTGTTGCCTGATTAAACAAACTGCAGCTCTACACACTGCCATACTGCCCACCCAGAGGCAAGCTGTGCCTGATGTATAAAGCCATGTCCAAGCTGGAATCAATGAACATGCTGCACCTTGTACAATCTGAATGGCAGTGAGCTATGCACATGAGAGACCTGAAACCCAGCACTGACATACATAGGACAAGCTGTACTGAATGATCCATAACACAGAAGCCCAGTACAGGTTAGCCAGAGAGTCACTCATTGACTCTCCTCAAGAGGAATCTTGACGAGTGGATGGGAGATGGTAGGTTTACCCTGGGTATCACTGTTATGTCACGGGTAGACGGAGGCACAGTATACTAACCATGACATATGTCATGGCAAACTCCACTTACAATGTGTGTCGAAGGACAAACACACTGTCCGACTAGCATTAGAAATGGCCTAGGGCACATCGCTAGTGTTTGCCAATGTACACATATGTTGTGGAATACACTACCAATGTTGGACAAGCCTGGTTTAAGTAGTTCATATCTGAACATAATGCAACATGGTCAGATGTGCACAACTGGCCCCTAACCAGGCTGTTGTGCTCACTATGAAAATGTAAAGCAGTGATAGGACTAAAGCCCAGGATACTGTCGACCACAGTGAAAATACTGAACCAGTACACTATACGGTACTACAGTGTTAGGTCAGTATGAAATGATGTTGACAAATGTATGCAAAGTATCCCATGCAAACCCTGCAGGCACAGTATAATCCCTGTTGTGTTCAGACACAAAGCAGTTGGACAGTAACTACACAACATGACACACAACACACAACCATAAACGTGAGATATTGTTGAAGTTCACACTCATCCACAAATGTGGTGGGCTGCAGAGTTCAACATATGGAAAGCTCACACTGGGCATGCTCACACACTTTGATAAATGAGACATATGTCAGACAACAAGCCATGGAAAGCCTGAACTGGGCATGCTCACACACTTAGGCCAAATCTCAGTTTAGCAGTTGGCCACACATATCTGGTATTTGTACGTGTTATTCCAGGAAGCAACCACATTACAGCAATCTGCCCAGTGCACATGGTTAAATGACTACAGAGTCATACGTGATACAGTGGATCCCTCTTATATTCAAACATCTTCCACAGATACACAAGTTGTTCATAGAAACAGGGAATGCTATGGCAATAAAGACCTGCAAACAGTCTATCAGCAACAAATATTGTGCATCTGACAATTAAACATATGGGTGTAGAGGTCACCACTAGGCTGTTTGCCCTAGGGAATGACAGCTTAGCCAGAGTGTGCTTGGCGTCTGCCTCCCCAGTACAGTAGGCTACTGTGCCACTGTAAAGTAGGTCACATAAGTCACCGTGTGAGGCTAGTGTGCTGTGCCTCTGTCAAGCAGGGACACAGTAGAGATCCCAGGGGTTGAATTTGCTAAGCCACATCCATGTTGTTGGTGTGTGCTGGAAGAGGGTTGCTGAGGACCTCTAACAGTAAGTGGGCGTCAATAACAGACTGAGGGGAGCCTTATCTGCATTGTCTGGACAATTTCACTGTCAACACTTTGTCATGATGATTATGAGGGACTGAAGTGTCATGCCAGTACTGTTCAGAGATGTCCTCCCTCTGTGGGCTACTACTCTGCAATGTATTAGCTCACTCTGTCTGTTGGACAGCTCATATATGGCTGGTGTACACCTGACAGGTGTCCTGTTGTGGAGCAGTCATGGGTATATTTGGTATAGCATGATCAATGCAAACCTTCCACATGCTCATAGAATGCAATTGTCAAGGATTATGCAGAGGGGCCTGTATACTCCCCCAGCATGGGTCCTTTGAAGTCTTCCACCCCAGTCTTCACAAGTGTAAAGTCTGCTTTTGATAAATACACTTTGTTTGCAGTGGCAACCTTGCCTGGGGGTGGGGATGGGATATGGATGCCCAGGGAAAGGTGGGTATGGTCAGATATCAGCAATGGTGGTCTACCTCTGGTGTGGAACAGTGAGTACCCATGTTGCAGATGGTCAGGTGCAATATGTATTCCCCCTTGTGGCTGTGGTGAGTGGTTCTGCCATAGCACATGGACTCACAAATTGTAGTGGCTGTAGGGTAATGTTGTAGAGGCCTGAGTAGTTCCCACACACAATATACCTGTACCTGACGTTAACAACTGGAATGGTGTATGTGAACACCTGCATATCTTGGCACTGTTCCCAGGGAAGCAAAATGTGTGTCCTGGATGTGGGAGGGGTGGTCCGAACTGGTTGTGTTGTGTGTTACAGGTCCTGTGGTCACGAAGCATGGTATAGAACATAACCTGCCAGTGCAATTTGCATATCTGACCCTGAAGTAGGTGGCTGCAAATGCATATATATGCTATCCACCACCTGACAGGTAGTACTAGATGTACATACCTCTGTAGAAATAATAATGTCAGCACCCTATAAATACTGCAGGTGCAGAACAGATGCCCAGTAATTCAGATAGTGCGCTCTGCTAATGCGTCTCCCTCAAGTGTCATAATATAGTTAGGTAGGGGTTTGAATCCTGCAAATGCTCAGTTTGTGTGCGTGTGGGTGAGCAGGGTTGGTGTGTGTGCAAGTCTGTGTGAGGGAAATGTCCCTTCTGGCAACTGGGAAAACACACTACAGGATGCACATTCCCCTTTCTAAACACTGATGATGTCAGCACCCTATAAGTACAGCAGGAGAAGAGAAACCTCCCAGTAATGCGAACAGCGCACTCTGCTAATGCGTCCATCTCGAGTGTCATAACATAGTTAGGTAGGGGTTTGAATCCTGCAAATGCTCAGTGTGTGTGGAGGGGGGTTAGTGTGTGTGTAATTCTGTATGAAAGAAATGTCCCTTTTGGCAACTAGGAGAACACACTACAGGATGCACATTCCTATTTCTAAACACTGATGATGTCAGCATCCTATAAGTACAGCAGGAGAAGAGAAACCTCCCAGTAATGCGGATAGCGCGCTCCGCTAATGCATCCGTCTCGAGTGTCATAACATAGTTAGGTAGGGGTTTGAATCCTGCAAATGCTCAGTGTGTGTGGAGGGGGTTAGTGTGTGTGCAATTTTGTGTGAGGGAAATGTCCCTTTTGGCAACTAGGAGAACACACTACAGGATGCACATTCCCCTTTCTAAACACTGATGATGTCAGCACCCTATAAGTACAGCAGGAGAAGGGAAACCTCCCAGTAATGCGAATAGTGTACTCTGCTAATGTATCCATCTTGTGTTTCATAGCATAGTTAGGTAGGGGTTTGAATCCTGCAAATGGCAAGTGTGTGTGTGGGGGGGTGGAATTACATGTGTGAGAGAACTGACCCTTTTGCCAACCAGTACAACACACCAGCTGCTGCATATTCCAATCTCTACACAGAGATGATGTCAGCACCCTACAAGTACAGCGGAAGAGGGCAAATCTCCCAATAATGCAAATAGCACGCTCTGCTACTGCATCTCTCACTACTGTCATAGCACAGTTAGTTATGGCTTTGAATTCCACACATGCCACATGTGTTTCTGTCACACAGAATACCCATGTGTGCGGGTTGTTGTTCACAATAATGCATGACATCAATTAAACCAGTAATGGCAATGGACACAGATGATGTATGTGTGTGCCAAATACACATATGTACCTGTGACCTTCAATAGTTCCCATGTCTGACGCCTGCCACATGTGAATACATGGTATTTGCACTGGATAACATTATGACTGTGGTCTTCTGTGTGGGTGCTGCATGTGGTATGTGTATATACAGTGTGAGATGTATATGGTATCATCCTAGCAGCGAGGGATACACATCTGGTCTGGGGCATATAGTCTACATGTTGTTGATGAACAGGTGCTGCATGTTTTCACCTGTTGTGGGAGTGGTAACAAGTTGTTCCATAGCAATGCAGTGACTACATGCTAGGAACCTTTCAGCTAGGGTGTTGTAGCTACAGTAATTCATCAGCATTCAGTAATACATCAGCATTCCTGGTGAGGGTATGATGCCAACCAAGGTCAGGGTCATACCAGCCTGTGCCACATGCTCAGAGAGCCCTTCCATGTTCCCTATCATGTAGTCCAGGGAGGTACATCACAGGTCAGCCATAGTGGCATGGACAATGACTGAGTCATTATGTGTCCATGCCTCTGAATGACCTGTATGCTTGTGTTATGTGGTGGACCATAGTGCCCCACGGGCATATCACTGTGACCTTCACCTTGTCCAGCCTGGTGAGCGGGACCTCACTGTACCAGACAATAAAGGTACCTAACACAACTGTAGCAGGTGTGTTGTCTAGCCATACAGGCTGTGACTGTTTGGCACACAGGATTTGTGTGCTATGTGTTGCACGTGCTGTGTTCTGGCTTAACGTATGCCTGTGTGCCAGCTGCAGAGGTGTCTGCTGCTCAGGCAGGATGCTATTCTGAGGCTCCATGAATGGCCCAGTGTGTTCACGTGTTTGGATTGCTGTCAGTGTAGGTCTACATCAGACTGGTATTGTAGTCACTCTAGTATTTCATGCCACCTGACAGGTTATGCCAGTACTGGGTTCAGAGTGCTTAGTCCCCAGTTTGGCTATGTGGTTGCATCTCATACATGTGTTGTACGTCCATGTGTAGGGAGAGGGTTGACTGTGTACATGTGGCAGCTGTGACATTGCCACATGACCCACATATTCCACAACTGTACCATAGAGGTGACTGACAAGTGACCTTTGCACATGCTACCATAGTATTGTGATTGCCATGGTGATTAACAGCACATAGGGCCAATGGGGAACAAGGTACATAGGTTCATAGGTTCATAGGTTCATACTAGGCTATCTGCCCTAGGGCATTTATAAGCCTAGCCAGAATGTGTTTGGCTTTCGCCACCCATTTTAAATTTATTTTGTTATGCCCTTTTTCAAAGTTAGTGTACTGTGCCTCTGTCTAACAGTGACACAGAAGTGATACCCGGGGTAAACCTACGATCTCCCATCCACTCATCATGATTCCTCTTGAAGAGAGTCAATGAGGGACTCTGCCTAACCTGGACTGGGATTTTATTCCAGAGTTAAGGGAGCCTCTGGGTTATGAATCTGTCCCTCCAGCATGTCCTATTTATTTCAGTGCTGAGATTCAAGTCTCAAGCACGTAGCTCGATGGGATTTGGATTTTCTGAGGTGCAGCATGTCCATTAATTCCGAGTTGGACATGGCTTTATACGTCAGGCACAGATCGCCTCTGAACAGGCGGTATGCCACTGAGTAGAGCTGGAGTTTCTTTAACTGGCTGCATATGGCATCTGTTTGAGCCCTTTGATCCTCTTGGTGAGGTACTTTTAGGGTCTTTCCAGTTGCTGCAGGTGTCTGGTAAGGTACATCCCAAAAGGGGCATTGTACTTAATTATGGGCCTGATGAGGGATGAGTAAAGAGGCACGATGACCTCCCCTGATCTAGATGTGAATCCCTTCATGATTAGGTGGGCTATATAAAATGTTTTTCTAACCACTTTGGCCATGTGGTTGTCAAATGAGAGATTGCTATCAACTTGGGTCCCCAGGTCCCTAATTACTTCTTCTGTACTTAATGGATTACCACCTATGTGGTAATTTGTGGGCACTTTGTTTTTGCCAAAGGGGATGACTATACACTTTTTGGCATTTAGCTTGAGGCCATGGCTCTGGCACCAGTTGTCTGTTTCTATGAGGCCCTTTTGGAGGATGCTTGTGTCAGCTGGATAGTCGATTATGGTGGTCAGTTTGCAGTCATCTGCGATCCTAGTCAGCCACAGTCCTTCCATGTTGGCCTGTACCTCCGAGACATATATACCGAACAAGAGAGGTCCCAGGACTGAGCCTTGTGGGACACCACTTGTAACTGGTTTGGAGTCTGACATGGCTCCAGCAATTCTAACCATGTGGGTTCTGTCCTTGAACCAGTTTGCAATCCATATAGTGACATAGGGGTTTATATTTAAGCTGGTGAGCTTATCTATAATGCCTGAGTGGGGTATTGTATTGAAGGCTTTTGCGAGGTCCAGGTAGGCTGTGTGGACCACCTTCCCCTCGTCAATGGCCTTGGTGACTGTTTCAAAGAAATCAACCAGGTTTAAGAGGCAGGATCTGCTCTTAACAAAGCCAAACTGGGTAGGATCCAGTGTCTGTAGGTCCCCAATATCTTTATTTATGAGGTCCATGATGATCCTTTCCATAGCTTTGCAGACCAAGCTAGTCAGGCTTATGGGGCGATAGTTTCCAAGATCCGTTGAGGCACCACCTTTATGGAGAGGGACCACTGTTGCTCTACACCACTCTTTGGGCACATATCCTGTAGTAAGGCTGAGCTTGAACAGTAGTTTTATGTTTGGGTTTAGCTCTTCTTGGAGTTCATGTAGGACACAGCCCGGGACACTGTCTGGTCCCATTGATGCTGTGTTTTTTGCTTTGGAGAGGGCGGATCTTACCTGAGCATCTGAGATGTCAGGGGGGCAGCACTCTGCTGGGATAGATATTTGCCCTTTTGGTGTGGAGGGGGGGAGAAGTTTGCGCTGAACCTGTCAGCTAGGATGTTGGCAATGTCTGTGGGTTCAGTGTATTTTTTGTCATTTTGGACTAATTCTGAGCATATCTGGGAATTACCACCCAGGTTCCTAACATAACTAAAGAAAGCCTTGTGATTATCCTTAGTGTCCTGTGCAATTTTCTCTTGAAGCTGGCCTTAGACAATTTTATGAGTGCCCGTAGTTTTTTGCTAATACTGATCAGTGATGCCTTCCCTTTTTGGGATTTTGCTCTATCATTTAGTAGCTTCCGCCTTCTATTGTATAGTTTGTTTATGGCTGGGGTCCACCAGATAGGACGTCTGCCTTTGGAGGATTGGTTCTTGGTTTTATTTGGGATCGCATGATCCATGCATTTCTGAAGGTGTTCATAGAATGCGTTTATAAAGGATTCTGCGGTCTGGGCCGTATTTTCCACAGACCCGGGGGCTTTGAAGGATTCCACCTCAGTTCTGAGGAGTGTGAAATTTGCTTTAGAGAAGTTTTTCACTGTGGTTTTCTGGGCAGGGGGTGGGGTCAGGATGTGAATATCCAGTGAGATTAGTTTATGGTCTGATCTTACCAGTGAGGGATACACTTCTGGTCTGGAGCATAGAGTCCCCATGTTGGTGATGATCAGGTACAGTATGTTTTCCCCTCTTGTGGGAGTGGTAACAAGTTGTTCCATAGCATTTGAGTTTATAAATTCTAATAACCTTTGGGCTAGGGTGTTAGAGCTAGAGTAATGCTCCCAGTCTATGTTTGGGTAGTTGAAGTTGCCCAATATAATGGTGTTTGGAGAGACCTTCATATTTTCCAGTGTTTTCAGGAAGGCCGAGTGGGGTTCCTGGGTTTGGGAGGGTGGTCTGTAGCAGGCTATAAACTGGAAGGCAGTTTTACCCACTGTTAGTTGCACATGGATAGTCTCTGATGCTTCGTGCTTTGCCACCAACCTGGAGGTATGGGTATCTTTGATGAATATCGATACTCCCCCTCCTTTTGTGGTTTGGTCCAAGTTTTGGGGCTGAAAAGCATGGTATGAGGTATAACCTGGTAGTGCTGGGGTGCTCTCGGTAGCCCTGAACCAGGTTTCTGTTACTGCACAGATATCGATGTTCTCCATGCTAAGGAGAGTTTTGAGTGCATGCATTTTGAGGTTTAGACTTCTGGCGTTGAGTAGCATTACTCTTAGTTTCTTATCCCTTGTGATACCTATGGAGGTGGGGTTGTCCTTTGAGCCATGCCTAAAAAAGGCACTATGGGGGTAGCAAGAGCCATTGCCAATATCCGAAAGCCCAGGGGTGACAGGTGCAAGCCATCCCTAGCGAAGCAGGTGATTCAACAGAAGGTGAATATGTGAGGGTGTAGTGCCTGTGATTAGTTAGCAGTGGCATATATGACTGCTCATGTGGACAAATGCCAGGTAAGTCATATGCAATGTGTCACAGGCAACGTACATGTGAACAGGACAAACAGTGACGTTCTGTCAAGTGAGACATGGACATACATATAGTAAGCTATGCAGATGTCACTAGGAGTCCGCAGACACTCTGTAACTCTGCATTGCAGGTGGGATCAGTGTTCCAGGGTAACTGCAAGCAAACATGCATGCAAACAAAGCTACAGTAAGCAGGGCTGCATGTAGTCCATTGTACAACAAACAAGCTGTACCACTTCCAGTAGGTAACAGTGCAAATATGCAGGCACTATACACATGTACATGGAAATACACAGGTCAGATGGCTAGGGTCCAGTCTCAGCGCACACAAGTGTACAGACCATGTACCGTCAGGATGTACAATAACTGGATGGAAACCCAGGTGCTCATACCTGCAGTAATACACATGTCAAATAACAGACACTGAGCCTTAACTCAGTGGTTCCATACTTAGTAGGATGTAGGCTACCTGGCCTGCCACCACAGTATCCCTGACATGTATGGGGACTCTCCCTCCTGTGACAGTTAGTTTTGTATGTTGGGGCTGTCTAGCATGGTATGAGATGTGAGCTTGCAGTGCTAGGGTGCTCCTGTGTGTCCTGTACCAGTCGTGTAGTACTGCACACATATCAACATCCTCAAACATCCGCATTGCAGAGTCCAGTATGGGCAACATGCCACTTGCAGTTTACATGTCCATCATTGCGTATCAATACTTTCATTACCTTATCCCCTGTGCTACCTATGTATGTAGCCTTCTGTTGACATCCTTACCACCAGTATGCCAACATGTGCAGATGATACACTATGGTACTTACCATGGGTGTAGACAACAGTACAAGACAATCATACCCTTACTGCATCAGGCATGCTGGGATATACCCACAATTATATCAGCACACAGTACTGTTAACAGCATGATACTATTACTACACGTCTATGTAGTCACCCTGTGCATCAGCAACATGTACACCTGTACCTGCACTGATGTTACAGATTGCAGGAGGTGGCACAGTTTCATCATATGCACAGGGTGTTAACTTGGTATGCCTGAGTCAGCCACCAATACCACCAAGTGACATGTATGTGTATGTGTGTTGGTGAGGGACAGCAGTACAAGGTGGGGCAATGTTGATGCAGTGTGTGCGTGTATGCGGTAGCCCTAGGTGTTGTCAATTCGCATGTGCGTATGGATGCACACAGTTCCACCTCATGGCTGCCATATACTGGTGTTTGTGGACAGCCACAGACTGTACCTGCCAGGTCATATAGATCAGTGTCTGTGGCCACAGACACGGTACCTGTGCCTTGCAGGGGTGCTACGGACTGTATCCGGTACCAATCCAGACTGGGTACTGTCATCAGAAGCAGGTGTTCGTTGACTGGACACAGATCCCTGTCGGGCCTGTCCAGAGCCACGTGCACATGGTCTCCTGGGGCGGTCTGATGACAGCACAGACCCAGCATTGCTGGGGCTGCTGCTGGCACTATGGGGGCGGCCACGGTCCTGTTGTCGTCTGCGATGACTGCCAGCTGCTGCTGTTGCTGGCATACGCCCACATCGATGCCTCAACCATCCACCATCGCCCTGGCTCATGGACATGTAGTTGTGGAACCGGTCTAATATGTCCTCACAACGTCTGTTTATGACATCAGTGAAATTACGGATGGCAGCCACAATGTCACGCATACTGTCAGTCATGGCTGTGCGACATGCTGTAAGCTCCCTCAGACCCTGTCTGGTGTACTGTTCCATATGTGACTGTGCCTGCATGACAGCCCGAAACATAGCTGAGGTTGTAAGACCTCTGTGGGCACGTCTGACAGGGGCAGTACACCCATGGATGCTCCCACGAGAACCCCTGGACATCTGTCTGTGTGGTACCATCTCAGGGCCATGCCCATGGCTGCTGTGTGGGGAAGCATGTGCCACAGATACCACATTACCTTGGTCAATGCCCACTGTATCCTGTCCATCACCTAGGGACATTGGTGACAAAGGGTGTATTGGCAGGATAACTGTGCGCTTTGATGGGGTTGACAGCTGTGTACTGTCAATTGGCTGACCAATGATGGACCCTGGCATACCTTCCTGTGCCATTACACAGATGTCATCATTATCAGTACCCATGGCACCTGATTCAGGTTCCATGCTGCATGACACCAGAGCAGCATCAGAACCTGTGGGAGGGAAACAGGAAACACAGTTTACAATGTCTACACAATATTACCAGTGATGCACACATGCACACATGCACAGGTGCACACATCCACAGGTGCACACATCCACACATGCACACATGCACACATGCACAGGTGCACACATGCACACATGCACACATGAAGACATGCACAGGTGCACACATGCACACAGTTGCACACTACTCAGTATGTGAGATATCAACACACAGAAACAGACACACCTGCATGCATACACAGAGCACTACTCAGTGAGCCTAATATTACTATTACTATCAAGACTATTAAAGGTATTGTTAATACATACTCACCAGCATGGATAGGCTGCATTGCTGTTACACCGGAGGGACCTGCAGAAGTGAGGAAATGTCAGTGGGCACAACTGTGCCATTGTTACTGAGTATGATACAGGTCAGTAGTACAACAGTTGCCTTTCACAGGTCAGCTGCTGATATTGAGAATATCACACTTGCACATTAAATACTATGATGACAGCTACAAACCAAGGACACACCTCACACATGCATTAACTACCAGTGTACACAACAGTCAACTATACATATGGCATATTACCTGCACGCTCGTAGTCTTGCTGCTGCGTGGCTCCAGCCTCCATCATAATGCATGTCTGCTGCTGTTGTTGTTGTTGGCAGGCTGGAGCCACAACACTTATGAGTAGTCCCTCCAGTCTGGTGAGTGGGGGATGTGTAGCCACCCCACCACCTGTGGCAACCTGTTGCCTGTGGATATCGCTGACGGACATTTCTGATTAAATCACTGCAGTGATGTCGTACCTGCTCATATGTCCTATTATGCGTGCCTATGTCCTTTACCAGACGGACCAGGTCTTGCCACAGTGCAGCCCTCTCCTGCTGATTCTGGCTGGTGCGGGACAAGAGTATTGCATAATCCCGCACCAGGCTCTGGTGTATCTCCTCATCCTCAGCTGCAGAGTAAGCTGGATTGCGCTGGTGAGCCATGGTCCTGAAAAAGGAAATAACATGATATCAGCAAAATATGTCAGAAGAATTTGGCACACATACTACACATGCTACTCGACTGTTGTGATACAACATATCTCACATATATAGCATCTGTCTGTCTATTGGTGGATACACATGTAAATGGCCAGGTATCAGTGCTCAGCCAACAACTGTGCAACAGTACCTGGCACACTCCATACAACATACTACCAAACCCCAGCAGTCAGAACACTGATTCAGGTCCAAAGCACCTCCTCACTCTGGGGATTTGTATTGAGGTACTGTATGGGGTACATCATCAACTACTGTGAGCTGACCACAAACTAATTGCCCTGGATATACATATCCCACTTCCACCACCAGCACAAATGACTACAGTGAATAACATTTCAAATGCAAACTTTACACTTTGTAACAGTGACATGGTATCCTTTCAGCCCACTGGGCCAGTGGAAGACACAAACCACAATGCTGACCCCTTCACAAATTATTTCTACGGAAATCTCTGAGAATGCATGGACTATGCAATCCCATATAAGACCAAGACACTCTCCACAAAGGGACAGCATCCTGTCTGGTGGACCCCAGCCATAGACAGATTGTATAACAAAAGATGGAAGCTACTACAAGACAGAGCATAATTCCATAAAGGGAAGGCATGTCTGATCAGCACTAGTAAGGAGCTATTTTCTCTCATACAAACATCCATGGGCAACTTTGAGAGGGAAATCAACAGGGACACTACAGATAACCACAAGGCCTTCTTCAGTTATGTTAGCAACCTGGTCAGAAACCCTCCAATATGCTCATAGTTAGTACACAACAACAAATAATTCACTGAACCCACAGATATTGGCAACATTGTGGCAGACAGGTTCAGTGCAGGTTTCCCTCCTCTCCCCAAAATAAGACATACTTATCCAAGCTGACTGTAACCTCCCTGTCATCACAGATGTCCAGGTGAGAGCCGCCCTCAGATAAGCAGAATACACAACATGAATGGGACCTGATGGTATCCCCGGTTGCATGCTACATGAACTCCAAGAGGAGCTAAACACACATATAGAAGTGCTATGTAACACTAGCCTGACTACAGGATATGTACCTGCACACTGGCGCACAGCAGCAGTGGTTCCACTCCACGAAGGAGGCACCTCTACATACCAATACAATACAACACAATACAATACAATACAACATGCTATTGCCCCTGGGACTACAGCAGAATACTGTTCTGCTACTCTGACCATTGTGACACATGTGATGTGATGGTACCTGCTGTCAAACAGTTACACAGGGTGACTCATATGGCATATTACCTATCTGACTAACATTCAGCAGGGGTATGAGTGACATGTACTCATGGGTAGTCTTGCTTCTTAACGCTGTGTGGTTTATTGCAGGGTATGTCTTATCTGTGGGTAGGAACCTGTACCTCCACCATGTGCTCTCTATTGCAGTGTCATGGACGACACACAGCAGTCATTTAGGTTGTGGATGATGTGAGGTGTTACTATGGTTGTTGGACATCTGCCATGGGTGTGACTTAAGTATGTAAATCCAGGAGTGGTAACCTCTATGTGGGTAGTATGTGTGTACTCTGTGGTGTTGTCAGTCACTGTGCATTGGTAATGTGTTTGAGTGCATTGTCACAGTGTTGTACATGTCACTGTGTCCTTCTTCATATCTGTAGATGTCATGTGAGGTACATACCGTGACAGCCATTGTGTGGTGTGGAGGGGTACACTGACCTACATGTCCATAGCTGACACACCATGTCTGCTGACACATACCATGTGCAGGTATTCCAGGAATAGTGTGCCACTGTGAATATCATTGGGGGGACTATTGTACACATTTATGACCCTGTTCACCCCTGACACATGCAGTGGTGGGCAGCCAATCACATATCTGGTAGTTACTGGTGTAGGTGATTTGAAATGGGGTATGGTACTCCAGTTTTGCCACTGGTGTTCACTCCATGCCTTTGTCACCAGGCACCTGTTGCAATACATCTGTACACATGTGCCTGACTCAGAATATATATACATCTCTCTCTCTCTCTATATATATATATGTATATATATATATATATATATATATATATATATATATATATATATATATATATATATATATATATATATATATATATATATATATATATATATATATATATATACATATACACATATATATATTGATGTACATATATTGCTATAGATATGGGGAGGGGGTGTGTGTGACAGAGAGGGGGTGAGAGTGACAGAGGGGGTGGAACAGGGGTGTGAGATCGTCATATACAGTCATACCTGTAGATAGTCAGATCTGTCTGTCTATGTATATGTATCTAAATATATCTATATCTGTATGTGTGTATTACATATATATGTTTGCACATATTCTATCTATCTACATCTGTCTATGTATTCCTACATCTCTCTCTATGTATGTATACATATATATGCATATATATATATATATATATATATATATATATATATATATATATATATATATATATATATATATATATACATATATTGACATACATACGTATCCATATGATAAATAGGTATATCAATATGTTTGTTTACAAAACTGTATACACACACTAACATACTGCTAAACATACATAACTGTGAAACCTACTTTGTACATTGCACTACAACCTACATTCAACCTACATTGATATGTGCACATAGATGCTCTCACATACATATGTATGTACAGCCTTCACTGATAGTTGCTGTATGTCCCCTGCCCTTTGCACATCTTCATATACATATGGATACAGACCAATGACACATATGGAGGGTTCACAGTATGTAGACTTTTATAGTATTACTTTACATTACCTGTGTTTGTCACAGCTGCTTGTGTTGCCATCTGGTTTTCGTGTCCTGCTGCTCCACTTGCCAGTTGTCAGCTTTCAAGTGGTTGTTGCTGACCGGTTTTGTTTGTGTATGTTTAATTTTTTTTTCTCTCTCTCTCTCTCTCTCTCTCTCTCTCTCTCTCTCTCTCTCTGTCTCTCCCTACCTCCACAGGGTGCAATGAAAGTATTGTATGTGTGGACTGGGAGTACAGCATGCTTTTGTAGGCATCTGCATATGTCCATGTGATGGCCTCTGCACCAATTGTTAGCCAGCATTTGCTAATTGCATGCAGCCAGTTGTGTACTGATTGCAGTTCTCACTGTGATTTCAGGACAGTGCTATAAAAAGGTATGTGAGATAGGCATAGCCCTTTCAGATTTTAAGAGCAGGGACCATGCTGGTATGCTGTGGACACTATTCTGTGAGTGTAAAGGTTAGTATCTCTCTCATATTTCCGGCTGTGATGTAGATTAACATTTCTCCATTCATTTCTCCAGTTTCCTGTACTAAGTGTGTATGTACACTGACACCTAAGACTACTACTACTGTTAATGTGGGTGTGTGTGCTTTCCTGTGGGACATGTGGTGTAACTGGTGTATAGCAGTGGCTCCTGCACTTTGTTGCTATGGCTTCAATATTTGCCCTTTACATTCACTACTTGTATGCCTGCTAGGTGTCTTGACTGTAGTGTGTTGCTGTGGCTTTCCTATTTTCCATGTACATTCACACCTTGGAATGCTTGCTATATCTGCTAGTGTGTTACTGCATGCAGTGTGGTCTGGCCATGGTGTTGGCCTTGACATCTATTAGGGCATTTGAGTATGCTGCTGAGCAGGCCCCGGAGACTCTCAGGTGCATCTTTTATCTGCCTCATGGAATGGTACATATCAGTGGGGTACACCCATTAAATTGTCTGGTATTTTGCAGTTGTGACTGTGGGATAGCATGAGCATACGCATATTGGGCGGCACAGTGGTGCAGCGGTTAACGTTGTCGCCTCACAGCAAGAGGTTCTCCGGTTCAATTCTTGGCTGGGGTGCCTTCTGTGTGGAGTTTGCATGTTCTCCCTGTGTTCGCGTGGGTTTCCTCCGGGTACTCCGCTTTCCTCCCACATTCCAAAGACATGCATCTGGAGCATTTTCTCCCTGGGCCTCTGCTGAAAACAGGCTCTGTGGAACCTAGTCGGACTTTCCCCATCAACAAATGATAAATAAAAATAAATAAAATAAATATGTATTACTACACTATTTCTGCCGTGCAAGTGGTGCATACTTTCAGTACTTCATAGTTACCATTGCATGTGTTGTAACACCTTTCTGCCTACTGTTTGTACATTTCACAGGGAGTCTGTGGGGCATCCCTGTAACTCAGTCACTGTTGCTATGTCTAGGCTCTTAACTATTCAAATATGGCAGTGTCAGACCTCTCAAGTGTACAGATATTTGCAGGTTGTCCACATTTCTGCCTCATATTTTGGTCAATATCTCATGAACAGCTATTTCTGTCAAATCACTCTGGTCTATTCAGACTATAGTGACAAACATTTAAGTTTCAGACTTCATACCCTTCCAAACATCCAGCAAAATGCAGAACCTGTTACTCTCTGAACTGTCTAAGTTTGTTGTAGCATTATTTGGAATGTGTCCTTGTTTTTGGCCCTTTGCTCCACATTTTTTATTACTTGGTCCGGATGTGTTCCTGTAAGAGGTTGTGGGGTATGGGCAGTGATTATCCTGCTGTGAGTATGTGTGTGGCTTGCAAGGTGCTACAGTGACATTATTACCTACTAGCTACCAACTAGCATGGCTGTTTCTGTTCACACACTACTATTATAGAAATCCACTAGATTTGACAGTAAATATACATGACATGCTTTGTGTACTACACATCCTATATTCCCTTTATATTCATTCCTACTATTACATGATATATTTATTGTAGCACAACATTCTTATATAACAGTCATGGCTTAGTGGTAAGTCATGCAGACTACTGTTTCCAAGGTCCTGGGTTCGGGACTGACAGTGGGATTTTATTTTGCTTTTGAGCAGACTACAGGACTTGTCATTCAGAGTGACTAAGGCACTTTTAAGCAGTTGTAACCGGGTTAGCGCTGGTTTGCGTGGAGCACCCGCATGCACACTGGCATTCAGCTCCGCGCACACCCACTTACAACCGCTTAAAAGTGCTTACTCTTGCGCACACCCGCGCTATTTTCTTTGACAGAAACGAAAACGGGGAGACAGGAAAGTGGTGAAAAGGGGACACAAAGAGGGTAAGACAGTAGGGAAACAAGCTCGGTTTTGCAGGAGGGATGTAGGTAAGGCCCATAGCTGCCCATTTCTTCATCAGCAACAGCTGTGCATATGTTTGTAATTTGGTGTGACATTTGAAACCTTCCACCCCTGAGAGAGGTGTGAGGACAACAATAATACTTGTTGTACAGCCAATTGTAATTGACAGTTTCCATGTCCAGCAGACATGTGTGTGAAATGGGCAGCTATGTATGGGGCGTAAAGTTTTTGTGGGTACAGAGTGCCTTTTTTTTTTTTCTTTCAGGTGAGAGTGGTATGTCAGGTAAAGGAAGTTGGTATAGCTGGGGAGGTAGGTTGGGTAGGTCAACAGACAAGACAAACAAGACGCATACAGGGGTGGTGTATGACACATGTGGGGGGTTACACAATTGACGGGGAAGGATGTTTGGATATCTAGAGCCCATGAGCCCACAGATGGCAACAGTGGAACTGATATCCCCACCCATGGGCAGTTGCCACTGTGCCTTCACTGCCCAGGACAGGGCTGTGCAGGGGCTGTGTAGGCCAGGCAGCAGGCACGCCCGTTAGTTGTGCCACCTGTGCCTCAAGCTGGCGCAGGGGCCCAAGAACAGCTTCCTGGATCTCCCTACACACCACAGTTCAGACGCTACGGAGGGTGAGTGGTTGTTCTCCTCCGGCCACACTTGCAGAGGGGGGACGAGCCCCATCCCCTGCAGCGCTTCCACCCACAGGTGGCACAGGGCCACCGGAGGAGGGTCCGGACTGAGCACTACTGCCAGGTGCACTCGCCAGCTGAGGTGGGAGAGGTGGGTCCGCTGGAACCCGCCTTCCCTGTCGTCCTATGTTTTGCATTATGTCATGACAGTTTGGGTTAGTAACATACAATACCATTCACAATTAGTTGTAACAGCATGCATTAGTATTCCCATTAACCAAACACCCAGATATTCAAACCATTGAACAGCAAGCATAACACATGCATAATTTGAACAGCAATACAGAGTCCAACAACATGCAGGGTTGATTGATGGCAACAGGCCATCAGGTTTGGATGTATGAACAGGGCAGATGCATCAATGTACATGCAAATATGTATGACCCAACAGGACAAATGTCCAGGGGTGTTAATTGTGATTGCACATACCAATTTCACATGGAATGGATTATATGTGGTTATAGGGTAGGGTGAAGAAAATTTAATTAACACCTTCAAATACCAATACATATGCTGTACATTTCTAATATCTGCAGATATATACACACTACAGTTCTACCTACAGTTTCCTATGTGATAACTACTTCAAGTTGGTGATAGGAATGTTACTGCTACATCAATATACATTTTCATTTTTATTCATACACATTCATATCTGGTTCTGTTCGGCTACATCATCCTGCTACATTTGCTTTATATAGCTATAGACAACTGTGGATGTTTGGTATTTCAGACAACCATACTATCTGCATATTGCAGACTGAGAGCAACATATCCAGATTTTGGGATACACATTCCAGCTGCAGGAACATTTTGAACACATTTCGCAGTTTGGTTCTGCTTGTCACATTCATTTCATTCTGTACTGACTGCAGTATACTTTATTCAGGAGTTATTACTACTTTATTGGTGGATTCATAACTCTTTCTCACACTCTCTCACTTTGAATCCTGCAAATGCTCAGTGTGTGTGTGTGTGTGGGTGAGCGGGGTTGGTGTGTGTGCAAGTCTGTGTGAGGGAAATGTCCCTTCTGGCAACTGGGAAAACACACTACTGGATGCACATTCCCCTTTCTAAACACTGATGATGTCAGCACCCTATAAGTACAGCAGGAGAGGAAGCCTCCCAGTAATGCGAATAGTGCACTCTGCTAATGTATCCATCTTGTGTTTCATAGCATAGTTAGGTAGGGGTTTGAATCCTGCAAATGGCAAGTGCGTGTGTGGGGGGGTGGAATTACATGTGTGAGAGAACTGACCCTTTTGCCAACCAGTACAACACACCAGCTGCTGCATATTCCAATCTCTACACAGAGATGATGTCAGCACCCTACAAGTACAGCGGAAGAGGGCAAATCTCCCAATAATGCAAATAGCACACTCTGCTACTGCGTTTCTCACTACTGTCATAGCATAGTTAGTTATGGCTTTGAATTCCACACATGCCACATGTGTTTTTGTCACACAGAATGCCCATGTGTGCAGGTTGTTGTTCACAATAATGCATGACATCAATTAAACCAGTAATGGCAATGGACACAGATGATGTATGTGTGTGCCAAATACACATATGTACCTGTGACCTTCAATAGTTCCCATGTCTGATGCCTGCCACATGTGAATACATGGTATTTGCACTGGATAACATTATGACTGTGGTCTTCTGTGCAGGTGCTGCATGTGGTATGTGTATATACAGTGTGAGATGTATATGGTATCATCCTAGCAGCGAGGGATACACATCTGGTCTGGGGTATATAGTCTACATGTTGTTGATGTACATGTGCTGCATGTTTTCACCTGTTGTGGGAGTGGTAATAAGTTGTTCCATAGCAATGCAGTGACTACATGCTAGGAACTTTTCAGCTAGGGTGTTGTAGCTACAGTAATTCATCAGCATTCAGTAATACGTCAGCATTCCTGGTGAGGGTATGATGCCAACCAAGGTCAGGGTCATACCAGCCTTTGCCACATGCTCAGAGAGCCCTTCCATGTTCCCTATCATGTAGTCCAGGGAGGTACATCACAGGTCAGCCATAGTGGCATGGACAATGACTGAGTCATATGTGTCCATGCCTCTGACTGACCTGTATTCTTGTGTTATGTGGTGGACCATAGTGCCCCACGGGCATATCACCGTGACCTTCACCTTGTCCAGCCTGGTGAGCAGGACCTCACTGTACCGGACAATAAAGGTACCTAACACAACTGTAGCAGGTGTGTTGTCTAGCCCTACAGGCTGTGACTTTTTGGCACACAAGATTTGTGTGCTATGTGTTGCACGTGCTGTGTTCTGGCTTAACGTATGCCTGTGTGCCAGCTGCAGAGGTGTCTGCTGCTCAGGCAGGATGCTATCCTGAGGCTCCATGAATGGCCCAGTGTGTTCACGTGTTTGGATTGCTGTCAGTGTAGGTCTACATCAGACTGGTATTGTAGTCACTGTTGTATTTCATGCCACCTGACAGGTTATGCCAGTACTGGGTTCAGAGTGCTTAGTCCCCAGTTTGGCTATGTGGTTGCATCTCATACATGTGTTGTACGTCCATGTGTAGGGGAGAGGGTTGACTGTGTACATGTGGCAGCTGTGACATTGCCACATGACCCACATATTCCACAACTGTACCATAGAGGTGACTGACAAGTGACCTTTGCACATGCTACCATAGTATTGTGATTGCCATGGTGATTAACAGCACATAGGGCCAATGGGGAACAAGGTACATAGGTTCATAGGTTCATAGGTTCATACTAGGCTATCTGCCCTAGGGCATTTATAAGCCTAGCCAGAATGTGTTTGGCTTTCGCCACCCATTTTAAATTTATTTTGCTATGCCCTTTTTCGAGGTTAGTATACTGTGCCTCTGTCTAACAGTGACACAGAAGTGATACCTGGGGTAAACCTACGATCGCCCATCCAATCATCAAGATTCCTCTTGAAGAGAGTCAATGAGGGACTCTGCCTAACCTGGACTGGGATTTTATTCCAGAGTGAAGGGAGCCTCTGGGTTATGAATCTGTCCCTCCAGCATGTCCTATTTATTTCAGTGCTGAGGTTCAAGTCTCTCGAGCGCGTAGCTCGATGGGATTTGGATTTTCTGAGGTGCAGCATGTCCATTAATTCCGAGTTGGGCATGGCTTTATACATCAGGCACAGATCACCTCTGAACAGGTGGTATGCCACTGAGTAGAGCTGGAGTTTCTTTAACCGGGCAGCATATGGCATCTGTTTGAGACCTTTGATCCTCTTGGTGAGGTACTTTTAGGGTCTTTCCAGTTGCTGCAGGTGTCTGGTAAGGTACATCCCAAAAGGGGCATTGTACTCAATTATGGGCCTGATGAGGGATGAGTAAAGAGGCATGATGACCTCCCCTGATCTAGATGTGAATCCCTTCATGATTAGGTGGGCTATATAAAATGTTTTTCTAACCACTTTGGCCACGTGGTTGTCAAATGAGAGATTGCTATCAACTTGGGTCCCCAGGTCCCTAATTACTTCTTCTGTACTTAATGGATTACCACCTATGTGGTAATTTGTGGGCACTTTGTTTTTGCCAAAGGGGATGACTATACACTTTTTGGCATTTAGCTTGAGGCCATGGCTCTGGCACCAGTTGTCTGTTTCTATCAGGCCCTTTTGGAGGATGCTTGTGTTGGCTGGAGAGTCGATTATGGTGGCCAGTTTGCCGTCATCTGCGAACCTGGTCAGCCACAGTCCTTCCGTGTTGGCCTGTACCTCCGAGACATATATACCAAACAAGAGAGGTCCCAGGACTGAGCCTTGTGGGACACCACTTGTAACTGGTTTGGAGTCTGACATGGCTCCAGCAAATCTAACCATGTGGGTTCTGTCCTAGAGCCAGTTTGCAATCCATCTAGTGACATAGGGGTTTATATTTAAGCTTGTGAGCTTATCTATAATGCCTGAGTGGGGTATTGTATTGAAGGCTTTTGCGAGGTCCAGGTAGGCTGTGTGGACCACCTTCCCCTCGTCAATGGCCTTGGTGACTGTTTCAAAGAAATCAACCAGGTTTAAGAGGCAGGATCTGCCCTTAACAAAGCCGAACTGGGTAGGATCCAGTGTCTGTAGGTCCCCAATATCTTTATTTATGAGGTTCATGATGATCCTTTCCATAGCTTTGCAGACCAAGCTAGTCAGGCTTATGGGGCGATAGTTTCCAGGATCCGTTGAGGCACCACCTTTATGGAGAGGGACCACTGTTGCTGTACGCCACTCTTTGGGCACATATCCTGTAGTAAGGCTGAGCTTGAACAGTAGTTTTATGTTTGGGTTTAGCTCTTCTTGGAGTTCATGTAGGACACAGCCCAGGACACTGTCTGGTCCCATTGATGCTGTGTTTTTTGCTTTGGAGAGGGCGGCTCTTACCTGAGCATCTGAGATGTCAGGGGGGCAGCACTCTGCTGGGATAGATATTTGCCCTTTTGGTGTGGAGGGGGGGGGGAGTTTGCGCTGAACCTGTCAGCTAGGATATTGGCAATGTCTGTGGGTTTGGTGTATTTTTTGTCATTTAGGACTAATTCTGAGCATATCTGAGAATTACCACCCAGGTTCCTAACATAACTAAAGAAAGCCTTGTGATTATCCTTAGTGTCCTGTGCAATTTTCTCTCAAAGCTGGCCTTAGACAATTTTATGAGTGCCCATAGTTTTTTGTTAATACTGATCAGTGATGCCTTCCCTTTTTGGGATTTTGCTTTATCATTTAGTAGCTTCCGCCTTCTATTGTATAGTTTGTTTATGGCTGGGGTCCACCAGACAGGACGTCTGCCTTTGGAGGATTGGGTCTTGGTTTTATTTGGGATCGCATGATCCATGCATTTCTGAAGGTGTTCATAGAATGCGTTTATAAAGGATTCTGCGGTCTGGGCCATTTTCCACAGGCCCGGGGGCTTTGAAGGATTCCACCTCGGTTCTGAGGAGTGTGAAATTTGCTTTAGAGAAGTTTTTCACTGTGGTTTTCTGGGCAGGGGGTTGGGTCGGGATGTGAATATCCAGTGAGATTAGTTTATGGTCTGATCTTACCAGTGAGGGATACACTTCTGGTCTGGAGCATAGAGTCCCCATGTTAGTGATGATCAGGTCCAGTATGTTTTCCCTCTTGTGGGAGTGGTAACAAGTTGTTCCATAGCATTTGAGTTTATAAATTCTAGTAACCTTTGGGCTAGGGTGTTGGAGCTAGAGTAATGCTCCCAGTCTATGTTTGGGTAGTTGAAGTCACCCAATATAATGGTGTTTGGAGAGACCTTCATATTTTCCAGTGTTCTCAGGAAGGCCGAGTGGGGTTCCTGGGTTTGGGAGGGTGGTCTGTAGCAGGCTATAAACTGGAAGGCAGTTTTACCCACTGTTAGTTGCACATGGATAGTCTCTGATGCCTCGTGCTTTGCCACCAACCTGGAGGTATGGGTATCTTTGATGAATATCGATACTCCCCCTCCTTTTGTGGTTTGGTCCAAGTTTTGGGGCCGAAAAGCATGGTATGAGGTATAACCTGGTAGTGCTGGGGTGCTCTCGGTAGCCCTGAACCAGGTTTCTGTTACTGCACAGATATCGATGTTCTCCATGCTAAGGAGAGTTTCGAGTGCGTGCATTTTGAGATTTAGACTTCTGGCATTGAGTAGTATTACTCTTAGTTTCTTATCCCTTGTGATACCTATGGAGGTGGGTTTGTCCTTTGAGCCTTGCCTAAAAAAGGCACTATGGGGGTAGCAAGAGCCATTGCCAATATCTGAAAGCCCAGAGATGACAGGTGCAAGCCATCCCTAGCGAAGCAGGTGATTCAACAGAAGGTGAATATGTGAGGGTATAGTGCCTGTGATTAGTTAGCACTGGCATATATGACTGCTCATGTGGACAAATGCCAGGTAAGTCATATGCAATGTGTCACAGGCAACGTACATGTGAACAGGACAAACAGTGACGTTCTGTCAAGTGAGACATGGACATGCATATAGTAAGCTATGCAGATGTCACTAGGAGTCTGCAGACGCTCTGTAACTCTGCATTGCAGGTGGGATCAGTGTTCCAGGGTAACTGCAAGCAAACATGCATGCAAACAAAGCTACAGTAAGCAGGGCTGCATGTAGTCCATTGTACAACAAACAAGCTGTACCACTTCCAGTAGGTAACAGTGCAAATATGCAGGCACTATACACATGTACATGGAAATACACAGGTCAGATGGCTATGGTCCAGTCTCAGCGCACACAAGTGTACAGAACATGTACCATCAGGATATACAATAACTAGATGGAAACCCAGGTGCTCATACCTGCAGTAATACACATGTCAAATAACAGACACTGAGCCTTAACTCAGTGGTTCCATACTTAGTAGGATGTATGCTACCTGGCCTGCCACCACAGTATCCCTGACATGTATGGGGACTCTCCCTCCTGTGACAGTTAGTTTTGTGTGTTGGGGCTGTCTAGCATGGTATGAGATGTGAGCTTGCAGTGCTAGGGTGCTCCTGTGTGTCCTGTACCAGTCGTGTAGTACTGCACACATATCAACATCCTCAAACATCAGCATTGCAGAGTCCAGTATGGGCAACATGCCACTTGCAGTTTACATGTCCATCATTGCGTATCAATACTTTCATTACCTTATCCCCAGTGCTACCTATGTATGTAGCCTTCTGTTGATATCCTTACCACCAGTATGCCAACATGTACAGATGATACACTATGGTACTTACCATGGGTGTAGACAACAGTACAAGACAATCATACCCTTACTGCATCAGGCATGCTGGGATATACCCACAATTATATCAGCACACAGTACTGTTAACAACATGATACTATTACTACACATCTATGTAGTCACCCTGTGCATCAGCAACATGTACAACTGTACCTGCACTGATGTTACAGATTGCAGGAGGTGGCACAGTTTCATCATATGCACAGGGTGTGAACTTGGTATGCCTGAGTCAGCCACCGATACCACCAATTGACATGTATGTGTATGTGTGTTGGTGAGGGACAGCAGTACAAGGTGGGGCAATGTTGATGCAGTGTGTGCATGTATGCGGTAGCCCTAGGTGTTGTCAATTCGCATGTGTGTATGGATGCACACAGTTCCACCTCATGGCTGCCATATACTGGTGTTTGTGGACAGCCACAGACTGTACCTGCCAGGTCATACAGATCAGTGTCTGTGGCCACGGACACGGTATCTGTGCCTTGCAGGGGTGCTACGGACTGTATCCAGTACCAATCCAGACTGGGTACTGTCATCAGAAGCAGGTGTTCATTGACTGGACACAGATCCCTGTCGGGCCTGTCCAGAGCCACGTGCACATGGTCTCCTGGGGTGGTCTGATGACAGCACAGACCCAGCATTGCTGGGGCTGCTGCTGGCACTATGGGGGCGGCCATGGCCCTGTTGTCATCCGCGACGACTGCCAGCTGCTGCTGTTGCTGGCATACACCCACATCGATGCCTCAACCATCCACCATCGCCCTGGCTCATGGACATGTAGTTGTGGAACTGGTCTAATATGTCCCCACAACGTCTGTCTATGACATCGGTGAAATTACGGATGGCAGCCGCAATGTCAGGCATACTGTCAGTCATGGCTGTGCGACATTCTGTAAGCTCCCTCAGACCCTGTCTGGTGTACCGTTCCATATGTGACTGTGCCTGCATGACAGCCCGAAACATAGCTGAGGTTGTAAGACCTCTGTGGGCACGTCTGACAGGGGCAGTATGCCCACGGATGCTCCCACGAGAACCCCTGGACATCTGTCTGTGTGGTACCATCTCAGGGCCATGCCCATGGCTGCTGTGTGGGGAAGCATGTGCCACAGATACCACATTACACTGGTCAATGCCCACTGTATCCTGTCCATCACCTAGGGACATTGGTGACAAAGGGTGTATTGGCAGGATAACTGTGCGCATTGATGGGGTTGACAGCTGTGTACTGTCAATTGGCTGACCAATGATGGACCCTGGCATACCTTCCTGTGCCATTACACAGATGTCATCATTATCAGTACCCATGGCAACTGATTCAGGTTCCCTGCTGCATGACACCAGAGCAGCACCAGAACCTGTGGGAGGGAAACAGGAAACACAGTTTACAATGTCTACACAATATTACCAGTGATGCACACATGCACAGGTGCACACATCCACACATGCACACATGCACACATGCACAGGTGCACACATGCACACATGCACACATGAAGACATACACAGGTGCACACATGCACACATGCACACAGTTGCACACTACTCAGTATGTGAGATATCAACACACAGAAACAGACACACCTGCATGCATACACAGAGCACTACTCAGTGAGCCTAATATTACTATCAAGACTATTAAAGGTATTGTTAATACATACTCACCAGCATGGATAGGCTGCATTGCTGTTACACTGGAAGGACCTGCAGAAGTGAGGAAATTAATGTCAGTGGGCACAACTGTGCCATTGTTACTGAGTATGATACAGGTCAGTAGTACAACAGTCGCCTTTCACAGGTCAGCTGCTGATATTGAGAATATCACACTTGCACATTAAATACTATGATGACAGCTACAAACCAAGGACACACCTCACACATGCATTAACTACCAGTGTACACAACAGTCAACTATACATATGGCATATTACCTGCACGCTCGTAGTCTTGCTGCTGCGTGGCTCCAGCCTCCATCATAATGCATGTCTGCTGCTGTTGTTGTTGTTGGCAGGCTGGAGCCACAACACTTATGAGTAGTCCCTCCAGTCTGGTGAGTGGGGGATGTGTAGCCACCCCACCACCTGTGGCAGCCTGTTGCCTGTGGATATCCGACACACGCTGACGGACATTTCTGATTAAATCACTGCAGTGATGTCGTACCTGCTCATATGTCCTATTATGCGTGCCTATGTCATTTACCCGACAGACCAGGTCTTGCCACAGTGCAGCCCTCTCCTGCTGATTCTGGCTGGTGCGGGAAAAGAGTATTGCATAATCCTGCACCAGGCTCTGGTGTATCTCCTCATCCTCAGCTGCAGAGTAAGCTGGATTGCGCTGGTGAGCCATGGTCCTGAAAAAGGAAATAACATGATATCAGCAAAATATGTCAGCAGAATTTGGCACACATACTACACATGCTACTCAACTGTTGTGATACAACATATCTCACATATATAGCATCTGTCTGTCTATTGGTGGATACACATGTAAATGGCCAGGTATCAGTGCTCAGCCAACAACTGTGCAACAGTACCTGGCACACTCCATACGACATACTACCAAACCCCAGCAGTCAGAACACTGATTCAGGTCCAAAGCACCTCCTCACTCTGGGGGTTTGTATTGAGGTACTGTATGGGGTAAATAATCAACTACTGTGAGCTGACCACAAACTAATTGCCCTGGATATACATATCCCACCTCCACCACCAGCACAAATGACTACAGTGAATAACATTTCAAATGCAAACTTTACACTTTGTAACAGTGACATGTTTTCCTTTCAGCCCACTGGGCCAGTGGAAGACACAAACCACAATGCTGACCCCTTCACAAATTATTTCTATGGACATCTCCGAGAATGCATGGATCATGCAATCCCATATAAGACCAAGACACTCTCCACAAAGGGACAGCATCCTGTCTGGTGGACCCCAGCCATAGACAGATTGTATAACAAAAGATGGAAGCTACTGCAAGACAGAGCATAATTCCATAAAGGGAAGGCATGTCTGATCAGCACTAGTAAGGAGCTATTTTCTCTCATACAAACATCCATGGGCAACTTTGAGAGGGAAATCAACAGGGACACTACAGATAACCACAAGGCCTTCTTCAGTTATGTTAGCAACCTGGTCAGAAACCCTCCAATATGCTCATAGTTAGTACACAACAACAAATAATTCACTGAACCCACAGATATTGGCAACATTGTGGCAGACAGGTTCAGTGCAGGTTTCCCCCCCTCCCCAAAATAAGACATACTTATCCCAGCTGACTGTAACCTCCCTGTCATCACAGATGTCCAGGTGAGAGCCACCCTCAGATAAGCAGAATACACAACATGATTGGGACCTGATGGTATCCCCGGTTGCATGCTACATGAACTCCAAGAGGAGCTAAACACACATATAGAAGTGGTATGTAACACTAGCCTGACTACAGGATATGTACCTGTACACTGGCGCACAGCAGCAGTGGTTCCACTCCACGAAGGAGGCACCTCTACATACCAATACAATACAACACAATACAATACATTACAATACAATACAATACAACATGCTATTACCCCTGGGACTACAGAAGAATACTGTTCTGCTACCCTGACCATTGTGACACATGTGATGTGATGGTACCTGCTGCTGTCAAACAGTTACACAGGGTGACTCATATGGCATATTACCTATCTGATTAACATTCAGCAGGGGTATGTGTGACATGTACTCATGGGGAGTCTTGCTTCTTAATGCTGTGTGGTTTATTGCAGGGTATGTCTTATCTGTGGGTAGGAACCTGTACCTCCACCATGTGCTCTCTATTGCAGTGTCACAGACGACACACAGCAGTCATTTAGGTTGTGGATGGTGTGAGGTGTTACTATGGTTGTTGGACATCTGTCATGGGTGTGACTTAAGTATGTAAATCCAGGAGTGGTAACCTCTATGTGGGTAGTATGTGTGTACTCTGTGGTGTTGTCAGTCACTGTGCATTGGTAATGTGTTTGAGTGCATTGTCATACCATTCACTTCATATCTGTAGCTGTCATGTGAGGTACATACCGTGGCAGCCATTGTGTGGTGTGGAGGGGTACACTGACCTACATGTCCATAGCTGACACACCATGTCTGCTGACACATACCATGTGCAGGTATTCCAGGAATAGTGTGCCACTGTGAATATCATTGGGGGGACTATTGTACACATTTATGACCCTGTTCACCCCTGACACATGCAGTGGTGGGCAGCCAATCACATATCTGGTGGTTACTGGTGTAGGTGATTTGAAATGGGGTATGGTACTCCAGTTTTGACACTGGTGTTCACTCCATGCCTTTGTCACCAGGGACCTGTTGCAATACATCTGTACACATGTGCCTCACTCAGAATATATATACATCTCTCTCTCTCTCTCTCTCTATATATATATATATATATATATATATATATATATATATATATATATATATAGATAGATATATATATATTGATGTACATATATTGCTATAGATATGGAGAGGGGGGTGTGTGTGACAGAGAGGCGGTGAGAGTGACAGAGGGGGTGGGACAGGGGGAGTGTGAGATCGTCATATACAGTCATACCTGTAGATAGTCAGATCTGTCTGTCTATGTATATGTATCTACATATATCTATATCTGTATGTGTGTATTACATATATATGTTTGTACATATTCTATCTATCTACATCTGTCTATGTATTCCTACAACTCTCTCTCTATGTATGTATACATATATGCATATTATGTATATATATATATATATATATATATATATATATATATATATATATATATATATATATATATATATATACATACATACATATATTGACATACATACGTATCCATATGACAGATAGGTATATCACCATGTTTGTTTACAAAACTGTATACACACACTAACATACTGCTAAACATACATAACTGTGAAACCTACTTTGTACATTGCACTACAACCTACATTCAACCTACATTGCTATGTGCACATAGATGCTCTCACATACATATGTATGTACAGCCTTCACTGATAGTTGCTGTATGTCCCCTGCCCTTTGCACATCTTCATATACATATGGATACAGACCAATGACACATATGGAGGGTTCACAGTATGTAGACTTTTATAGTATTACTTTACATTACCTGTGTTTGTCACAGCTGCTTGTGTTGCCGTCTGGTTTCGTGTCCTGCTGCTCCACTTGCCAGTTGTCAGCTTTCAAGTGGTTGTTGCTGACCGGTTTTGTTTGTGTATGTTTAATTTTTTTTTCTCTGTCTCTATCTCTCTCTGTCTCTCCCTATCTCCACAGGGTGCAATGAAAGTATTGCATGTGTGGACTGGGAGTACAGCATGCTTTTGTAGGCATCTGCATATGTCCATGTGATGGCCTCTGCACCAATTGTTAGCCAGCATTTGATAATTGCATGCAGCCAGTTGTGTACTGATTGCAGTTCTCACTGTGATTTCAGGACAGTGCTATAAAAAGGTATGTGAGATAGGCGTAGCCCTTTCAGATTTTAAGAGCAGGGACCATGCTGGTATGCTGTGGACACTATTCTGTGAGTGTAAAGGTTAGTATCTCTCTCATATTTCCGGCTGTGATGTACATTAACATTTCTCCATTCATTTCTTCAGTTCCCTGTACTA
Organism: Protopterus annectens; assembly: GCF_019279795.1. Classification (NCBI taxonomy): domain Eukaryota; kingdom Metazoa; phylum Chordata; order Ceratodontiformes; family Protopteridae; genus Protopterus; species Protopterus annectens. Next base: position 119,371,146 of record NC_056733.1, on the reverse strand, counting down.
AGTGTGTATGTACACTGACACCTAAGACTACTTACTACTGTTAATGTGGGTGTGTGTGCTTTCCTGTGGGACATGTGGTGTAACTGGTGTATAGCAGTGGCTCCTGCACTTTGTTGCTATGGCTTCAATATTTGCCCTTTACATTCACTACTTGTATGCCTGCTAGGTGTCTTGACTGTAGTGTGTTGCTGTGGCTTTCCTATTTTCCATGTACATTCACACCTTGGAATGCTTGCTATATCTGCTAGGGTGTTACTGCATGCAGTGTGGTCTGGCCATGGTGTTGGCCTTGACATCTATTAGGGTATTTTGAGTATACTGCTGAGCAGGCCCCAGAGAATCTCAGGTGCATCTTTTATCTGCCTCATGGAATGGTACATATCAGTGGGGTACACCCATTAAATTGTCTGGTATTCTGCAGTTGTGACTGTGGGATAGCAAGAGCATATGTATTACTACACTATTTCTGTCGTGCAAGTGGTGCATACTTTCAGTACTTCATAGTTACCATTGCATGTGTTGTAACACCTTTCTGCCTACTGTTTGTATATTTCAGAGGGAGTCTGTGGGGCATCCCTGTAACTCAGTCACTGTTGCTATGTCTAGGCTATTAACTATTCAAATATGGCAGTGTCAGACCTCTCAAGTGTACAGATATTTGCAGGTTGTCCACATTTCTGCCTCATATTTTGGTCAATATCTCATGAACAGCTCTTTCTGTCAAATCACTCTGGGCTCAAGTCAGACTATAGTGACAAACATTTAAGTTTCAGACTTCATACCCTTCCAAACATCCAGCAAAATGCAGAACCTGTTACTCTCTGAACTGTCTAAGTTTGTTGTAGCATTATTTGGAATGTGTCCCTGTTTTTGGCCCTTTGCTCCACATTTTTTATTACTTGGTCCGGATGTGTTCCTGTAAGAGGTTGTGGGGTATGGGCAGTGATTATCCTGCTGTGAGTATGTGTGTGGCTTGCAAGGTGCTACAGTGACATTATTACCTACTAGCCACCAACTAGCATGGCTGTTTCTGTTCACACACTACTATTATAGAAATCCACTAGATTTGACAGTAAATATACATGACATGATTTGTGTACTACACATCCTATATTCCCTTTACATTCATTCCTACTATTACATGATATATTTATTGTAGCACAACGTTCTTATATAACAGTCATGGCTTAGTGGTAAGTCATGCAGACTACTGTTTCCAAGGTCCTGGGTTCGGGACTGACAGTGGGATTTTATTTTGCTTTTGAGCAGACTACAGGACTTGTCATTCAGAGTGACTAAGGCACTTTTAAGCAGTTGTAACCGGGTTAGCGCTGGTTTGCGTGGAGCACCCGCATGCGCACTGGCATTCAGCTCCGCGCACACCCACTTACAACCGCTTAAAAGTGCTTACTCTTGCGCACACCCGTGCTATTTTCTTTGAAAGAAATGAAAATGGGGAGACAGGAAAGTGGTGAAAAAGGGGTCACAAAGAGGGTAAGACAGTAGGGAAACAAGCTCGGGTTTTGCAGGAGGGATGTAGGTAAGGCCCATAGCTGCCCATTTCTTCATCAGCAACAGCTGTGCATATGTTTGTAATTTGGTGTGACATTTGAAACCTTCCACCCCTGAGAGAGGTGTGAGGACAACAATAATACTTGTTGTACAGCCAATTGTAATTGACAGTTTTCATGTCCAGCAGACATGTGTGTGAAATGGGCAGCTATGTATGGGGCATAATTTTTTTGTGGGTACAGAGTGCCCTTTTTTTTTTTTCTTTCAGGTGAGAGTGGTATGTCAGGTAAAGGAAGTTGGTATAGCTGGAGAGGTAGGTTGGGTAGGTCAACAGACAAGACAAACAAGACGCCTACAGGGGTGGTGTATGACATGTGGGGGGGGATTACACAATTGATGGGGAAGGATGTTTGGATATCTAGAGCCCATGAGCCCACAGATGGCAACAGTGGAACTGATATTCCCACCCATGGGCAGTTGCCACTGTGCCTTCACTGCCCAGGACGGGGCTGTGCAGGGGCTGTGTAGGCCGGACAGTAGGCACGCCCATTAGTTGTGCCACCTGTGCCTCAAGCTGGCGTAGGGGCCCAAGAACAGCTTCCTGGATCTCCCTACGCACCACAGTTCAGACGCTACGGAGGGTGAGTGGTTGTTCTCCTCTGGCCACACTTGCAGAGGGGGGACGAGCCCCATCCCCTGCAGCGCTTCCACCCACAGGTGGCAGAGGGCCACCGGAGGAGGGTCCGGACTGGGCACTACTGCCAGGTGCACTCGCCAGCTGAGGTGGGAGAGGTGGGTCCGCTGGAACCCGCCTTCCCTGTCGTCCTATGTTTTGCATTATGTCATGACAGTTTGGGTTAGTAACATACAATACCATTCACAATTAGTTGTAACAGCATGCATTAGTATTCCCATTAACCAAACATCCAGATATGCAAACCATTGAACAGCAAGCATAACACATGCATAATTTGAACACCAATACAGAGTCCAACAACATGCAGGGTTGATTGATGGCAACAGGCCATCAGGTTTGGATGTATGAACAGGGCAGATGCATCAACGTACATGCAAATATGTATGACCCAACAGGACAAATGTCCAGGGGTGTTAATTGTGATTGCACATACCAATTTCACATGGAATGGATTATATGTGGTTATAGGGTAGGGTGAAGAAAATTTAATTAACACCTTCAAATACCAATACATATGCTGTACATTTCCAATAGCTGCAGATATATACACACTACAGTTCTACCTACAGTTTCCTATGTGATAACTACTTCAAGTTGGTGATAGGAATGTTACTGCTACATCAATATACATTTTCATTTTTATTCATACACATTCATATCTGGTTCTGTTCGGCTACATCATCCTGCTACATTTGCTTTATATAGCTATAGACAACTGTGGATGTTTGGTATTTCAGACAACCATACTATCTGCATATTGCAGACTGAGAGCAACATATCCAGATTTTGGGATACACATTCCAGCTGCAGGAACATTTTGAACACATTTCGCAGTTTGGTTCTGCTTGTCACATTAATTTCATTCTGTACTGACTGCAGTATACTTTATTCAGGAGTTATTACTACTTTGTTGGTGGATTCATAACTCTTTCTCACACTCTCTCACTTGTTTAATTTTTACAATTCAGGATGGTACTTAATTCTAGGCTTTATTGACATGTTTTACCTGTAGTTATTACAATCCTTTCCAACAGTCTCACTTCTGTCATGTTTCTGTATTTCAACAGGGATATATTTCACACATGTGTTTTACTCAGCTTCTGCAGCTGTACTTTTCGGCCTGCTGCAGGTTTTGTACTATTATATTACAGGTGGGACATCTTTATTTCAGACTTTATTTCAGACTTTTTCATTTCTCTGTTTGGATTACAGACTGCATCACAGTTTTGTAATCAAGCAATACTTGCAAACCCTCTTACACTGTTACTTGCACATTTTATTACTTAGTGACTACACTGCACTCTTTTGCTAACTGTGATACTTTTATATTTATTTACAGGTACAGGGAGAGGATTACTGACCTGTCTGGTGGCGCAACTGCACCAGCCTATCTCCATAGGCTCTACGGTTCGCAGAACGGACACCTTCAGCTGTAATATAAATAAAGTAATATTGGAATACACATCTCCATAATATCAGCTAGGTTAATTTCTTACATAAATAATTAGATGTAACTTACTCAGTAGTGGGGCATTGGGCATTTTCCGGGCCTCCTGGATCCAACGGTTCAGTTGGTCCTGCTTCCGTCTCTTCAGGTCCGCATGGTGGTGACGGACCTGTTCACCAGTCCTTGGTATCCCTGTGGCACTGGAAAGATCATGAGCCAACCAGTCCCACGCCTCAGCCCTATATGCTCCCCACAGGACCTGGCCCTGCATGAGTTGGGCCTCATGATTGTGGACAAGGAGCCAGACCATATATAGGTTCATAGGTTCATACTAGGCTATCTGCCCTAGGGCATTTATAAGCCTAGCCAGAGTATGTTTGGCTTTCGCCACCCATTTTAAATTAATTTTGCTATGCCCTTTTTCGAGGTTAGTATACTGTGCCTCTGTCTAACAGTGACACAGAAGTGATACCCGGGGTAAACCTATGATCTCCCATCCACTCATCAAGATTCCTCTTGAAGAGAGTCAATGAGGGACTCTGCCTAACCTGGACTGGAATTTTATTCCATAGTGAAGGGAGCCTCTGGGTTATGAATCTGTCCTTCCAGCATGTCCTATTTATTTCAGTGCTGAGGTTCAAGTCTCTCGGCGTGTGGCTCGATGGGATTTGGATTTTTGAGGTGCAGCATGTCCCTTAATTCGGTTGGACATGGCCTTATACGTCAGGCACAGGTCACCTCTGAGCAGGCGGTATGCCACTGAGTAGAGCTGGAGTTTCTTTAACGGCAGCATATGGCATCTGTTTGAGCCCTTTGATCCTCTTGGTGAGGTACTTTTGGGGTCTTTCCAGTTGCTGCAGGTGTTTGGTAAGGTACATCCCAAAGGGGCATTGTACTCGATTATGGGCCTGATGAGGGATGAGTAAAGAGGCACGATGACCTCCCCTAATCCAGATGTGAATCCCTTCATGATTAGGTGGGCTATATAAAATGTTTTTCTAACCACTTTGGCCACGTGGTTGTCAAATGAGAGATTGCTATCAACTTGGGTCCCCAGGTCCCTAATGACTTCTTCTGTACTTAATGGATTACCACCTATGTGGTAATTTGTGGGCACTTTGTTTTTTCCAAAGGGGATGACTATACACTTTTTGGCGTTTAGCTTGAGGCCATGGCTCTGGCACCAGTTGTTTGTTTCTATGAGGCATTTTTGGAGGATGCTTGTGTCGGCTGGAGAGTCGATTATGGCACCCAGTTTGCAGTCATCTGCGAACTTGGTCAGCCACAGTCCTTCCGTGTTGGCCTGTACCTCCGAGAAATATATACCAAACAAGAGAGGTCCCAGGACTGAGCCTTGTGGGATGCCACTTGTAACTGGTTTGGAGTCTGACATGGCTCCAGCAATTCTAACCATGTGGGTTCTGTCCTTGAGCCAGTTTGCAATCCATCTAGTGACATAGGGGTTTATATTTAAGCTGGTGAGCTTATCTATAATTCCTGAGTGGGGTATTGTATCGGAGGCTTTTGCGAGGTCCAGATAGGCTGTGTGGACCACCTTCCCTTCGTCAATGGCCTTGGTGACTGTTTCAAAGAAGTCAACCAGGTTTAAGAGGCAGGATCTGCCCTTAACAAAGCCAAACTGGGTAGGATCCAGTGTCTGTAGGTCCCCAATATCTTTATTTATGAGGTCCATGATGATCCTTTCCATAGCTTTGCAGACCAAGCTAGTCAGACTTATGGGGCGATAGTTTCCAGGGTCCGTTGAGGCACCACCTTTGTGGAGAGGGACCACTGTTGCTGTACGCCACTCTTTGGGTACATATCCTGTAGTAAGGCTGAGATTGAACAGTAGTTTTATGTTTGGGTTTAGCTCTTCTTGGAGTTCATGTAGGACGCAGCCAGGGACACTGTCTGGTCCCATTGATGCTGTGTTTTTAGCTTTGGAGAGGGTGGCTCCCACCTGAGCATCTGAGATGTCGGGGGGGCAGCATTCTGCTGGGATAGATATTTGCCCTTTTGGTGGGGAGGGGGAGTTTGCGCTGAACCTGTCAGCTAGGATGTTGGCAATGTCTGTGGGATCAGTGTATTTTTTGTCATTTTGGATTAATTCTGAGCATATCTGGGAATTCCCACCCAGGTTCCTAACATAACTAAAGAAAGCCTTGTGATTATCTTTGGTGTCCTGTGCAATTTTTCTCTCGAAGCTGGCCTTTGACGATTTTATGAGTGCCCTTAGTTTTTTGCTAATACTGATCAGAGATGCCTTCCCTTTTTGGGATTTTGCTCTATCATGTAGTAGCCTCCTCCTTCTATTGTATAGTTTGTTTATGGCTGGGGTCCACCAGACAGGTCGTCTGCCTTTGGAGGATTGGGTCTTGGTTTTATTTGGGATTGCATGATCCATGCATTCCTGAATGTGTTCATAGAATGCATTTATAAAGGATTCTGGTCTGGGCCATATTTTCCACAGGCCGGGGCTTTGAAGGATTCCACCTCGGTTTTGAGGAGTGTGAAATTTGCTTTAGAAGTTTTTCACTGTGGTTTTCTGGGCAGGGGTGGGGTTGGGATGTGAATATCCAGTGAGATCAGTTTATGGTCTGATCTTACCAGTGAGGGATACACTTCTGGTCTGGAGCATAGAGTCCCCATGTTGGTGATGATCAGGTCCAGTATGTTTTCCCCTCTTGTGGGAGTGGTAACAAGTTGTTCCATAGCATTTGAGTTTATGAATTCTAGGAACCTTTGGGCAAGGGTGTTGGAGCTAGAGTAATGCTCCCAACCTATGTTTAGGTAGTTGAAGTCGCCCAATATAATGGTGTTCGGAGAGACCTTCATATTTTCCAGTGTTCTCAGGAAGGCCGAGTGGGGTTCCTGGGTTTGGGAGGGTGGTCTGTAGCAGGCTATAAACTGGAAGGCAGTTTTACCCACTGTTAGTTGCACATGGATAGTCTCTGATGCTTTGTGCTTTGCCACCAACCTAGAGGTGTGGGTATCTTTGATGAATATCGATACTCCCCTCCTTTTGTGGTTTGGTCCAAGTTTTGGGGCGAAAAGCATGGTATGAGGTATAACCTGGTAGTGCTGGGGTGCTCTCGGGAGTCCTGAACCAGGTTTCTGTTACTGCACAGATATCGATGTTCTCCATGCTAAGGAGAGTTTGAGTCGTGCATCTTGAGGTTTAGACTTCTAGCATTGAGTAGCATTACTCTTAGTTTCTTATCCCTTGTGATACCTATGGAGGTGGGTTTGTCTTTTGAGCCTTGCCTAAAAATGGCATTATGGGGGTAGCAAGAGCCTTTGCCAATATCTGAAAGCCCAGGGTGACAGGTGCAAGCCGTCCCTAGCAAAGCATCATGGCTTGTCGTGCATATCATCCCAAGCTGACAGGCATTGGATCCCCTTTGAATGACACCAATACTTAAGCCAATTGTTGAAATTGATCATCTTGTCTTCATATTGTGGCATCATTCTTGGTGAGGGTAAGATGCTACTCAAGGTCAGGGTCATACCAGCCTGGGCTACATGCTCAGAGAGCTCCTCTATGTCTCTTTTCATGTAGTCCAGGGAGGTACATCTCAGGTCATTCACACCAGCATGGACAATGACTGAGTCATATTTGTACTTGCCTTGGAGTGACCTGAGTGCTTGTGTTATGTGGCGGTTCCTAGCGCCAGACAGGCTGCTCACTGTGACCTTCTCCTTGTTCAGCCTGGTGAGCGGGACGTCAGTGTGCCTGATGATAGAGTCACCTATTACAAGTGTATCAGGTGTGTTGTTTAGCCTTAAGGGCTGTGACTGTTCGGCACACTGGCTTTGTGAGATATGTGTTGCACGTGTTTTGTTTTGAGGTAGCGGTTGCTTGGGTGTCTGCTTTGGAGGTCTCTGCTGCTTAGGCAGATCTTTATTTAATGCCTCCGAGTATGTTTTTGTGTGATTATGTGTTTGGTTTGCTGTTGTGGTAGGTGGACTCCTCAATGCCCCAACTCTGTGCTCGAAAGCAACTACCCTCACCTACACCTGACATTCTGGCTGCAAGTTGGTTCTACAATCGGTTATGCTGTGTATTCCCGCCTATGGGGCTTATATATGCCGTTTTTCCCGCACTTATGTGTGATTGGCCATTTTGGAATTGTATCAGCTTCACAAAACCTGCTTTGTCATGCTCCTCTTTCTATTCATTCCTATATATTAGCTATTACTGCATTTCTAAGTACAGCTGTCATGGTTTAGTGGTTCAGTACCTTGACTATGGTGCATGGTATCCTGGGTTTGAACCTGACCACTGCTTTTTATATTTTATGACTGTCTACACAGGCTAGGAGGTGTGTCTGTGTAAAGGCAGTTTTGTTACAGCTTGCTCAACGTTGTCCGTCGGTTAGCTTGTTGGCGCGGTGCGCAGCTCCACGCAAATGGGTTATGATGGTTTATGCTTCATTTGGCTGTCAGCACGCATATTACGCTCAGCTCAGCTAGGGGCACACAGTTTCAGCGTGTTAAACCACTGCTCACCTACGGGCACTCATTTTGCACCTGTTAAACCACTGCTCACCTACGGGCACTCATTTTGCACCTGTTAAACCACTGCTCACCTTCGGGCACTTATTTTACACCTGTTAAACCACTGCTCACCTACGGGCAGATGCACTCAACTTGCTAAACTGTAGCTCAGCTATAGGCACATCTGGCATTTTTTATTATTTTGTTATCTCACATTTCTTCAAAATAAATGGCCCATTTCATTACATTTTACATAAAATATAATTTTATATGTGTACATATATGTCAGGGACTTGTTTTGTGCTTATTTCACTGAAAATAAAAATTTATGTTGTGGGGGCTCGAACCATGACTGCCTGCTCTTCAGCCGATGTCTCTACCACTATGCTATTGCTTTTTGGCTTACTTTGCATATTTAGTTCTTATATGCTTTTCCATTCCACTGACTGCTAACTGTGGCTAAGCTACGGGCACGCCCGCGCAAACGCGCGCACTCACGGGCAAACATCTTTACAATTTAAAAAAATATATAACATGTTCATTTATATATTTTATGTTCATAGTCTGTGGGGGCATGTGTTGTGTTGTGTTTATTCACATTTCCATGGACTCTGTCATGGGGGTTTACTTTCAGGACTTTTACTCTTCTGGGGGCGTGTCCGTTTGCAGGGCTCGGCCTACGGACACGCCCCCTACTGTCTTCCACGGACTGTGTAAACCTTAGGTGTGATTCAGCATGCCCTCATGCATATGCATGACATGCTGACGTTACACTGTTTAACTGCAGCCTCAGTGTAAGCCTTGTAACTCTTACACGGAGGCTTCGTGAATCCTGCCCTAAGTGTTTTAAATTTCCTTTGTCACCATATTTACAATTCCTTTTGACAAAGAATTACCTGCCTTTGTATTGATTGCAATGAAATGCTTATTATAACAAAAGACTGCTGTGTTTGCTACCTCTAATTACAACGACTGGTGGATGCAGTGGGCAGCTGGAAGCTTACCTATTAATTAGTGGTTTCACCTGCTGCTGCCAAAATTAAAATTGTTAGCTCCTCCACAGGAAATGAGGCAGTGAATCTGTTTGTGTTTTTGTCCTGCATACGAGGTCGCAGATTCAGGAGATCACTACCACAGAACAGCTGCTTCAAACTATTGTTACTGCTGCTGAAAGGATGGTAGTGGTAGCTAAATCGAATAGTCAGCCAAGGTCCGCACCTTCCCTGAAGCCACTAAGTTGTGATGATGAACTTGAGGCATTTCTCATAAACTTTGGAAGGATTGTCTGTCAGGAAGGATGAGACCATTCCACCTGGGCACACATCTTAACAGCATACGTCACAGGAGAACGCCTTCATGCATATATACTGACATTTCCAGAGCAGAGTGTGTGGTGATTTCATAGAATCAGGAAACGTTTGTTGGCCAGTGCTCGAATCACTTCAGGGACCCAGGCCAACAAGTTTCGTGAATAATCATTGTCAAGATTTAAAACAGAACCTCCATCCTCGCTAAAAGAAAACAGCTCCTTCACAATATTCAGAATAGTACTTAAGCACTTCAGTCATGTCTATCACTGCTGCCTGTTCTATAATCTCTGAATCCCACTACTATCATTTTCATTCCTGCGTCTAAACCACCAAGTCCCATAACCAGTCCTCCACTCTTAAAGTTATCAAATTCTCTACTCCAGCCTCTTGCTCAACTATCTCTTTATCACTCCCTCCCTTTTCTTATACACTTCCAACTGCGTTATTGATAAGAATTTCCTGATAACTGCATTTTGTTATATATGCACATTGCTGTTTATTGAATGCTTGCTATCTTTTATGTGAGCATAAACATCCTGTTGTTTGTACCCAGGGTGAACCTGTATACGGTCCCATAAGGTCAATGCTCTACCCCATTTATCAAAGCTAAATAAATAATAAAATAGAAATAAGATGATAAGATCCTAGTTATTTGAGCAGAAGCATATAGCAAAATTGTGGTTAGTCCCTGAGGGCCCCAGTAGTAAGGAAACTGTATTAGATATTCTAGTAATGGATAGATTTAATAGGACACTAACACATACTGTTAAACACTGGTTGTGTCAATCTGACCCTAGAACTATAGACAGTTCTGTGAAATTAGCAGAGAGTGTTATGTTATGAAAACTTATTTAGAAAAATATCAAGGAAGTTAACTGATAAAGCCGGAACTAAACAAAAGGTGACCAAATTTCCTATTCTGTGCTTCAAATGTAGAAAACAGGGCCACAATGCAAAATAATACAGAGAAGGTAAGCTAAATCCAGAAAAAAGGTGACCAAATTTCCTATTCTGTGCTTCAAATGTAGAAAACAGGGCCACAATGCAAAATAGTACAGAGAAGGTAAGTTACAAACCTCAATTCAAGCAAAGATATGGGAGGTGTAGTAGTGAGGCTATGGAATGTGACTGATCCACTGCCAGGCTTGTGGAAACTGCTTTCTGCTATTGTGCCACCACTAAACTAATGATGTGCACAAGAAAGATGCTCCCTCCAGTGGCTGTAGTATTCCATGTCACACATGATGTAATCATAAGGAAGGACTTTCCTTTCTTTAAAGACTTATGGTGAGAATGAGAGGGGATAACTATATGGGACTCAGTACTGCCCACACTGCAGAGGTATAAACAAGATACCTCATAGCGTTATAGGATACAGACAACCACAACATGCAAGGAACCTTAGTAGAAGATGCATATGGCTTAGGGTTACTGTAGGAGGTCCATAGAAGTCCAAGGTATGGATAAAGTTATCCCGAAAGACTGAGAATCGCACTCACGGTAGGAGAAGGTGAACAATAAGAAAGGGACAAAGTCTCAGGAACACAGGGCTGGCGAAAGTCTCAGAAACACAAGACTGGGGAAAGTACAAGAGGAACCCGAAGAGAATGAGGAGTGAAAGAACATAAGAAGGGGTAAAACAAGAAAGGAGAATTAGGAAAAAGATCAGCTCTAGTAAAAAAAAAAAAAAAACAGGCTTACAGTTTGGAAGGAAGGAGGGAAGAAACTGCAAAACTGGAGTTAACTAACTACCTTTTCAAGGACAGGAATGGGACACAGAAAACCTGATGCTTGTCTTAGTTGGAAAAAAGCTAAGCTTTCTATCTCTTGAGGCACAACTGACAAAGGAGGTGACAGTAAATTGTCTGAACTTTAAGAATGTCCAGTGGGAAGATTAGACCATTAGCAACACCAGACTGATGGCTTAATGGAAAGTTTCAGAAGAGTCCATGATAAGAAGTCTCATACCAGCTACTGCCTTATTTGATGTTCTCCATGACAGAGGGACCCCGATTCCACATGGCTTAGTTCTTTTGAGCTATTGTATGGTAGATGCCGAATGGGGCTGTTGAATAGAGTGAACGAAACCTGGGAAGAGGAGGAAACACTGTAATAATTTATAGGAAAGGATAGCCTCTCTCTACTACTGTGCTTTGTTACACCCTCCCTTCTTCTCTAAACATCCCTTACCTGCTACCTTTCCCCTCTACATCTGCAATATTAACTAACTCAGTGTTGTCTCCCTCTCCTCTACAGTAATCCATCCCGGGTGCTCCCTCCCTGCTTTAAACGCAAAAGGAATGCCTCCAGCCATCACCTGAAGACACCCTGAATTGGCCAGCTTGCCTGGTACTTCGAAAAATACTACTGAGAAGATCCCCCAACAAGATTGTGCAAATGTATGTTGCTTAACACTAATTAAATGTAGACTTGATGTACTATCTATAGAGTTAGTCTGCCTTTCCGTGTGCGCATTCTAGCAGCCTATCGCAGACTGTTTGCCCTCTCCCCCTCCTGTTATCACTACCCTAGAATATATTTAAACCTAAGACTGGTCCAACTATCCCTGCTGTTTGCTATCTCCTTCTAGCATTAGGTGGCAGCATCTACCAATATAAATCCTGGATATTCTTTATAATCCCAACAAGTTTTAGTTTTTCACAAACAGTTGGTTGTGAGTTAATATCCTTAGACTGTAAATATCCCCCCCCCCCACTAAACCACCCTCTGCAAAGGCGGCCTTCATTTTCTGGCTGGAAATATTTAGCTCATACCTTCCAACTACAACCTTTAAACTGCTCTTTGCTGATACTTTTTCTGCCATACTCACCTCTAGTGTTCTTTCCCGCTCCGTTCCCCTACCATGCCCCCAATTCTCACCCGCCCCAGTACGCATAGCTTTATTCCTATCTTACCCCTCCCTCTCAGCCTAATTACCCAATACCAGCTTCCCCCTCATTACTTCTCCCACCTATAGCCATCCTTCTTAAACTCTGCAATCTGTACTCCACCCAATAATTATAGTCCCCTCCTCTTTTCTTAAATCTCCAGAATACCTCCATCACTTTTTAAACCCTTTCTTCTTCATAGCCTTCTCTATTTTCCTAACCACTCATACCACTCTCTCTTTGCTCCAGCATGCTCTCCTCATGTTATCACACCCTCCAGTTCCCCCAGCCTCTTCCTTATGTTCCTACTTCCCTTATACTATGCTACCTCATATTCCACCTATGCTTGTCCAATACCACCTACAAAGACAATACCTACAATATATACCATACAAACCCACCTTCTCCCTCACTCTTACTCCCATTCCCACTCTATCTCCTCTTCTCTCATTCAGCCCAACCCTCTGCATCTATTTCACCCGAAACTCTTCTCCTCTAAAGTCAAGACACTGTCATCTGCTCCAATCTACAATCTGCCAAAATTCATGCCAGGCAGACCAATATGGCTAAAGGATATCTCCTTCAACAACCTAGTGAAAGCTGGTGATATCCATCCTAACCATGGTCCTACATCCTTTATTAACAACACTCATCCCTTACCCTCTTCCTCCTATCTCAACACCCTAAGGATTTTTACAATTAATGCACAAAGCCTAAACAACAATGTACATCAATTTCAAGCTTGGTTAAGCCATAACCAACCAGATATATTATCCATCTCCAAAACCTGGCTCAAGCCCTTTATCTCCAACTCTGAGATTCTGCCCCCAGGATTTCATTGTCTCAGAAATGACCGACTAAATAAAAAAGGTGGAGGCACTGCCCTAGTCTACGTCAACCTTCTTACCTTAATTCCCCTTCAAATTCCAATTCCTCAGTTCCAGAATACTGAACTAACTGCTGGAATTCTAAAACTAAATAAACATAAAAATATTTGTATCATTGCCCTATATATCTCACCTGGTAACAATATCTCTACACTCAAAAATATTCTCCTATAGGCCTCTCCCTCCCTATCCATTAACCTCTATAACTTCACTCAAATAATCCTCTGCATCACTCAGCCTAACAAAATAAACCCTCCCAGATCCACTATAGATTGCATCCTAGTCTCAGATCCAAATAAAATAACCAATTCTGGCACAATTCCTGATACCTTTAGCGATCACCTCCCAGCCTTTAGGCATCGCTCAACTAGTTCCTCCCCACACCAGCATCAATACATTCAAACTCGAAACCTCAGTAGCTTCAACCCAACTACTTTCTCAAATACTTTCAAACAAATGAACTGGCAAATTCTAAACATCCTTCCTCTTGACATGGCTATAGAATACTTCAACTCTGTCTTCCTTGAAACTTTAAACTCACTAGCCCCACTAAGAAAAAAAAAAGGATAAAAACTAAAACTGCTCCTTGGCTATCCAAAGAGACAAAACATATTATGCACCACACAGACAAACTATGAAAGCTTTACCAAAACAATAAACTGGCCTATACCTTGCTCCAATATAAACAGCTCCACAACCGTGCAAAACGACTAATCACCAAAAACAAAAACTCCTACTATATTAAACTTCAGTCCAATAACAATAAAACCCCGCAAAAATTCTGGAACTCAATAGACTCACTCCTCAATCAAGGCCCCAAGAATAATCCCTGTCCTGACCCAAGTAAATCTGACCTTGAACTAGGCTCTAAATTTAACTTATTTTTCATAGAAACTATTACTACCCTCACCAAGACATTTCCCAATAATAACCCAACTGTTCTACACTCTTCCCCCTTCTAACTCACCTCATCTGTTTGAACTCAAACCCATCTCTACTAACTTTATAAAAAAACTTTTGTCCAAACTTAAACCTTGCTCTAATGATCCCGACAATATTCCCTCTTCCTTCCTAAAATGTGCTGCTGATGGCATTGCTATCCCAATCAGCATCATTATTAACCAATCGATAAAAGAATCATACGTCCCCAAACTCTGGTGCTCAGCTTATATTCTTCATCTTCATAAAGGAGGCAAAAATACCAGCATCTCAAACTTTTGCCCCATTGCTTTGCTCTGACCAATCTCCAAAATCCTAAAAAAATGCATCCACCTCCAACTTATGCCTTTCCTGACCCAAAACAATCTTCTCACTCCTACCCACCATGGCTTCCGTCCAGGCCATAGCACAATAACCGCTCTACTCTCTTTCCTAGAAACTGTCAATCAAGCACGAGATTCAGGACACTTAGTTTCTACTGTTTTACTCAATCTGTCTAAAACCTTTGATACTGTTTCCCACAAGCACCTTCTCTGTCATCTCTCAAACCTTAATCTCTCACATAATGCTTTATCCTGGTTCTCCAGCTATCTATTAGAGAGATCACAGGCAGTCAAATGGAAGAACTCCATCTCTTCCTTCCTACCTACCCCAACTGGTGTACCACAGGGATCCATCTTTGGGCCAATGCTTTTTAACATCTTCATCAATAACTTTCACACTGCTATTCCTGATGCTAAGATCATTCAATATGCAGATGATTCAACCTTAGTCTGCTTTGCCTCAACCCTCTCTGAATTGCTGACTAAAACCCAAACTGCCTTCTCAGCAACTGAAAACTGGATGCACCAAAACCACCTCTCTCTCAATGCAAATAAATCAAAGATTCTATTATTCCCTCCCACAAAGACCCTCTCCTACGATAAAAACAACCTCAAAGACTATAGTCAAACCAACTCACCTATAGAAGTGGTCCCCTCTGCCAAACTGCTTGGCATTACTGTAGATGAACACCTCAAGTTTGATATTCATATTCAACAAAATATTAAGAAAACCCACCAAAAGCTAGGTATGCTATATAGGAATAATCGCTTTCTCTCCAACTCTACCAGGCAAACTCTGGCCTCAACTTATCTTCTTCCTTCCTTATGATACAGAACCCCATCTCCTAACCAACCTGTCCTCCTCTATCACCTCTAAACTAGAAAACTGCTACAAAAAAAATCTCTAAATTTGCCTCTAAATCTAAAAATATCACCCATCACTACCTAACCCTACAATCCCTGAATTGGCTTGAACTCCCAAACTACCTAGACTATCTCCAACTCACTACTGCATATAGACATATTTCATCCAACAAAATGTCCCGTTGTAATTAACATCCTTCCCCCTTATACACCCAACAGAGTTCTCAGATCTGAAAATCAGAACTTAATTACTACCCATAAACCTAAACATCCTGCTGGCCAACTTCTCCTACCTTTCTCACTAGGCAAAAAATGGAATTCCCTTCCCTCCACACTAAGAACCATACCAAACTCAGAAAACTTCAAAACCCAACTATTCAAATGCCTGTGTACTAAATGGAAATGTACCTGCCTTCACCCAGCCTAATCAAAGGGGGTTCTCTCTCTGGTTCCCAAGATCTACAACTCTCATAGTTATCTTCCTATGAGCCTATCTAAGCTCTCAACAATTTCTATAGCTTCTTTCTAAGCTCTCAACAACTCCTACAGCTACCTTCACACAGCCCAACCTTCTAAATATTGTAAATAGCATTATACTGTTGATGTGTGTATGTAAAGCATATTTACATTTTCTTGAAAGGTTTGTATGTAAACTGTTTCCACACCTAACACACCTGTTTTCCTCAAAAGAAACTGTATGATCCCTACCTTCAAGCTTAATGAATTTGTTAACCATGCATGATATTTTCTCCCCGGGCCTCCACTGAAAATGGGTCAATCCTGCCAAGTGGACTTCCCTGGTAATCAAACTGCAAATAAATAAATAAATAAATTGTTCAGAAGTACTTTGAGAAAGCTCAAGCTAGTCAGTAAGGGGTGTATTACAAGAATGCCTGATGTTGGTAGCTCCAAGTAGGTGACAGGGGCTTGATCCTCATCTACACTAACAAGAATAAGTTTCTTTTTAAATGGCAGGGGCCTTATGAAGCTACTCAGAAGATAAGTGAGGTAAATTGTAGAAAATTACAAAGAGTGACAAGATGCCTTGAGCGAATCTGTCGTGTTAATGTACTAAAACCCGGGAAAGATCCTCAGGATAACAGAGTGGCTACAGGGCTTGAGGTCACCATTTGAGAATAGGTGAGATGGTTACTGTCCACTCCTCAAGCTATAGTGAAGGACACCTGCTAAGAACAAGAGATATTTTTTTCTGAGTTACCTGATTGAACCTCCCATATTAAACACCACAGAAAGACCATCCAGAGGAGTAGGTTTATTTGAAGTTTTACAGGATACAAAGGCCCAGAAGAAAGCTGTACAAGAAGAAGTTGAGAAAATGTTGAAAATAGGAAGTGATAGATTAGTCAACCACTGAGTGTGCCCCATTGTGTTAGTACCAAAGCCAGACAGTACTGTATGATTTTTTTAATAACTTGTATAAATTAAACAACATATCCAAGTTTGATAGCTACCTCATTTCTAGGATAGGCAAGTTGGTACAGTGGCTGGATAAAGCCAGGATCCTCACTGCCTTGGACCTGACTTAAATGTAGCAGCAAATCTCCCTGACAAAAGAGGCCTGGGAAAAGACTGCCCTCTCTATAACAGAAACTTTTTTCCAATATACCATCCTTCTCTTTAGTGCCTGTGGTGACCCATCCACCTTCTGAAGACTAATAGATAGGATTTCAAGACCCCAGCAAATAAACATAGCAGCTTACTTTGATGATATGGTTATTCAAAGAGAAGAGTTGATCTGCCTTCTCCCAAAAGTACAGGTCCTGCTAGACTCCCTGAGGCAGACCAGCCTTACGGTTAATTCTCCAAAGTGCAAGGCTGACCTGCCAGAGGTCACTTACTTAGGTTATGTAATAGGTCAGGGAGTAATTAAATCTCAGAAAGAAAAATACAGAAGCAATAAAGAAGTGCCAATACGTCAAACAAAAATGCAAATTCAGGTTTTCTTTGGACTTTCTAGGTATCATACTAAATTTATCATAGAGTTTGCTTCCATAGCCAGTCAACAGATAACTCTAAGGGCAGGCTATTAGAAAAGGTCAAGTAGATGCCAGAGACTGACATGAGTTTTAAAAAGCTTAAGAAAAGCCTCTGTGCTGTGCCAGTCCTGGTGTCCCATGACTTTTCTAAGCCTTTTACAGTCTGTATGGCTGTATATGAGGTCAGGTTAGGGGCAGTCTGCTATTTGAATAGAAATTTAAGTAAAACTGATGCTTGGTACTCCACAACAGAAGAGAATGTCTAGCCATAAAATAAGCCTTGGGGTCCATTCAGTACTGCGTGCCAGGCAGGGGACTTCATGCTGGCTACATATATTTCCCCCACTAGTGGCTTTCCCTACAGAAAGAGTGCAATGTAAAATATTATCAGAAGGCCCTAACTTTGCAGCATTTCAGTTACAAAACTGAGCACCATCCTGGTTTAAACTATCACAATGTGGTCTGTCTTTCTGCCTAGGGCTTGCAGACTTTCCTGGGGATTCAAGCTGCTAACTTCATAGTGAGTGAGGGTTTATTTTCTTTTATCTTATTTTATTTGTTAACCAGGGCAGTGCACTGATCTTCAATGACCTTTTCCAGGCTCAGCCCAAGAGTCTTCTCTGGTTAAGTAATTTGTTCATAGCCACACAGTTAGGCAATGGATGCTAAGGGTATCAAAAAAGTTTCAGTAACCTTGAATCCTTGGATTTTCAAAAAAACGTCTTTATTCAAACACAGGACCAACACAAGAAACAAGAAAAAATCTTCACATAGGCACTAAGCGCTTTCACCCTTTCGTCCTAGGGCATCATCAGAGTACAAAATCTAGTTAATCATCATCCCTTAAATACAAACTCCTAAATTGTTAATTATACAGTTTTCCAATTTAAACAGTTATCTCCTTAATAAAAGGTTTAATCAAAGAGAGAAGTTAAAGCCATATAACCTAACTATGATGCTACCAAGAGTCTCCGGCAGCTGGTACTGCTAGGCATCGTAAAACTGCTAGGTACACTAAATTCACCAGGCTATGTGGAGTACCTAAAAGAATCTGTAACTATAACAGCACGTGTTATGAAGATCCAAGGATTTTAGTGTACGTAAACTTGAGTTAATTGGTAATTGATAGCAGCTAGGCATGGGAACCTACTTAAGGCAGGGTTTACTGACAGTATGGCAGAAATCAGTGTAGTATCCAGTGTTCATGGTCTTAGAGGAATCTGGAAGGGTTTTCCTGTGATGAAAGATGCACCAAGGTCAGAGCAGATGGCTCCAGAATGGGGAGTCGTCAGTTGGTGTTGTAAGACTGCCAATGAAAGCCCTGGTAGTAGGAATGCTAAACCCTACTGTCCATGAAGGACTGGTTAGCCAAACAACTTTGTCTAGTTTATCTATTGAGATATTACTCAAAAGACTTAGTATTTACCAGATACCTTTCCCAGAGACATTTTTCCCAAGACATCTACTTTACCAGAGTTTTGTCTGCTTATGCCAATTGGTTGCCAGAAACCTAAGCATTGCACCAAAGCTTTGTGCATTCTCATTCCACAGACTTTTGAGTTTTCTGCCATTTTCAGTAAGCATAAGATTCTGCACCTGTATTTCCACTGTTGAATACTTCAGTAAAAGGCACAGACCAAGGTCAGGTGAGAGAGATTATATACTAATTTGCCTCCTTTGAGTTATTACAATCATCAATGACTAGTGGAAGATTTGGTGAGAGAGACTATATTAATTTCCCTTCTTTAAGTTTTCACTGTTACCCCTCACTAGGGTGAGACCTGATGAAAGATATTTCTATTAACCTGCTTCAATGTTTTACTCTGTAACTGTGATCAATCACTAAAAATAGATCTGGTGAGAAAAAGTGAGAGAGGAAAACTGGGTGGGATTCAGAAAGGGTTAAAGTGATTGGAATCCTTAACATGTCAGTTTCCACCTGCACTGTCAGCCATTCTGGCTACTCAGCAGGAGAGGTTTCCCACTAACAGGAGCCTCAATGTAGAAGGTGGTCTTGCTGGCAGAGCTACATGCTAATGCAGTAATCCAGGGGAGCAGCTAATGCTAATTAGCCATGTGCTGTCTCCCAAAATACCATCAGTTCTTAATTTATACTGCTAAGTGATTCAGAGAATCATTCAGCTGCATAAATGTACACTGTTGGAGGAAAAAGTGAATGCCGTTAAAAGAAGGCAGTCACCCGTTCATGCCTATGGAAGCAGTCATGATGCAGGTAAGTTCAGCAAAGATGTGAAGGTAGGGATGTGTTAGTGTATGCATGCGTGGAAATGTGTTATGTGTCTGTAGGGACATGCATAAAGGTGTGTGTGTGTGTGTGTGTGTGTGTGTGTGTGTGTGTGTGTGTGTGTGTGTGTGTGTGTGTGTGTGTGTGTATCTGAGGAGTGTGCATTTGCTAATGCAATTGGGCCACCCAGTAGAGTACTACCACTGTCAGTCAAGTGGAATTCAGAGACATGCTAATGAAATGATAATGAGGTATTTCTCAATGAGGCCTTAGCTGTCTCTAAATTGCATTTTCTCATAGTAGCAGAATTACCCTACCCACAAGAAGGCAATTTCTGCTACTGGTGAGACTTTCTAAATCCTAAGGTTTATGTTTGACTATTACATAAAAGTACATGTGATTAGCACCTTCTAATGTAAGTTGTGCAAATGCTCTGAAACCCAAAACTTTTGCAGTATAGCAGAAGTTATCTGAAATTACCAAATGTTGTAGGTTTCCACCTGATACTATATTTTAATTTCCAATTTAAAAAGACTTAACCATACGTTTTTCTTACTATTGTGTGTGTATACATATATATATATATATATATATATATATATATATATATATATATATATATATATATATATATATATATATATATGTGTGGGTTGCCTACAGATGACCAAAGTCTTAAAACTTCAATTTCACATGGCCGTGACCATATGATCGAAGTTTTAAAACTTTGAACGTTCTGTACGGAGATCTCCATGCAGTGCAGAAAGGGAAAATTTCCCTTTTCCTCATTGTAGTGCAATCTTGGAGTTGGTATATTAAAATAGCAGAGGGGGTGCAGGGGGGCTTGGCCATATGAAAGTCGATGTTTTAAAAGTTCGGTCATCTGTAGTGGACCCATATATACATATATATATATATATATATATATATATATATATATATATATATACATAGTTATATCTAATCTATATTTATATCTATATCTAATCTATCGGTATTTTATGTTGGAAAGACTGAGTGCAAATTAAAAAAATCGTATTTATGAACACATTTATGAAATAAATAAAAAAAAATGACCAATGTCCTATTTCAGCACTTATTGGATTTTCCTGAGCATCAATTTAAGTTTGTGATAATTGAGCAAGTTAAACCTAACCCTAGGGGTGGACCATGGCAACTTCTTCTTGAGGAAAGGGAGTTGTACTGGATTTTACATTTGAGAGCAGTAGGTTGGCCTGGGTTGAATGAGATGGCATTCATTGGATGTACTTTAAAAATTGAAAGCAGAACGTAGATAAATTCAACAGTTATTGTTGTTAGTTATTTACTTTTTTTTTCTATTTGAATTGTTTATAATAGGGTTTCTTATGTATGTTACTATCTGTATTTTAAAGCAATTGTGTATGTTTCTCTTTAAATGTGTAATGAGATTCTGATGTCATCTGGCTTTATGGGTATTTAAAGTTCATTTGCTTTCATACTTTTATCTGATGAAGTCTTGTCATTGTCTGAGATGAAAGCGCTAAGAATAAATTTGGGGGAACGAGTCCTTGTTGCTGTGTGGCTTTTTCTGTCTTTCTTTTTAGACTCTGTACAAAAACTAGTCAAACCTAAGACAAATATTAATCATGATATCCCTCCTCCTCTCTCCCACCTAGACACCTTCTCAATCGAGCCTATCCCCACAACTGTAATCAGGTCTCTATTCTAAGAGCTTAAACCTGCTCCCCCTCAGCTGATAACCTGCCTCTCTTACACCTGAGACTAGCAGCCCCCTTCATTGCCTACCCAGTCTCCATACTTATTAATCAGTCAATTCAGGAAAACCTTGTCCTTCAAATATGGAAAAAATCCTATATTATACGCTTGCATAAAGGTGGTAACTCCACCGATCCCTCTAATTTCAGGCCTAACCCTATCCTATCCCCTATCTCAAAGATCCTTGAAAAGTGTACCTACAAACAGCTCATTGCATATCTCATTCAGGAAAATCTCTTCACCCCTACCCAGCATGGCTTTTGCCCTCATCATAGCACTACTACCGCACTAATGTCCTTCACCACCTCTTTCTCCACTTCTCTCAATAATAACAAACTAGTGACTTCCCTCTTCCTTGACCTCTCTAAGACTTTCAGCACTGTTTCCCATAACCTCCTGCTCTCCAAACTTGCTTCCTTCAACCTCTCTACCTCCACTCTTAACTGGTTCTCTTCATACCTATCTAATAGAGCTCAATGTGTCAAATGGATGTCAGCTACTTTCCTTTCCTTCCTGTTCTTGCTGGAGTCCCTCAAGGCTCCATCCTGGGTCCCCTACTATTTAACATTTTTACTAATGATCTCTTCCAATCCTGCCCCCACTCTAAACTCATACAATAGGCAGATGACTCTACAATCATCTCTACCTCTGACAATCTATCCCACCTACATACCCTCACACAAGACACACTACACTCTGTCGAAAGATGGCTCACTACTAACCAACTCCTACTTAACCCCAATAAAACTAAACTTCTCTTCCTCCCCATACCCCACCAGCACCTCAAATCTTCCTTCTCAGTCTCTTCACTAAACAACACAACTATTCAGGCCGAGTCTCACACTAAACTTCTCGGTATACTTATAGATGACAAACTAAAATTGACACCCACATCAATAACTGCATCAAAAGGACCCACCAGAAACTAGGATTGCTATGCAGAAATAAAAAATTCCTTACACAAGAATCCATAATATCCTTTGCTCAAACCTACCTTCTACCTACTTTTTTATACTCCACCCCCATCTTTACTAACCTCCAAAAAATCTGTTAAACAAACTTGAACTTGCATATAATAAAATTGCTAGGTTTACCACAAATCTCCCCTATCACTCTCACCACTGCCTCTCCTTAAAAAACTACAGTAGCTAGAATTCCATAATCAACTCCTTCTACCTCAACTCCACCTGACACATACCATCTTACATCAAACCCTATCCTGTCCTTCACTAGCAACTCTCATCTCCCCCTATGCCCCTAATCAAGAGCTTCATAGCTCTGACCTTCTTCAAGTTTCCAAACCTAATAAATCCATAGGAAAAAGTCTTTATAGTCACGTAGTTTCTACCTCCTGGAACAAGCTCCCCCTCTATATCAGATCTTACCAAAACTCTCCCAATTTCAAACTGGCCCTAAAGGAATACCTGCTAAACTCCTGGACCTGCCCCTGTAAAGACCCTACTTGAAGCAATTCCTCCCCCACCTTTCCTCTCCCTCCAAGCCGCTATCCCCATTCCCTGTATTCTTAGACTCTCCTGGTTGTATGTTATTTCTATAACAATACACCCCATTCTTAGCCCTATTCACTGCATCACACAACTCTCACGCCTGTTTGTATGTTATTACTTCTATTTCGACAACAATACACCTCATTCTTAGCCCTATTTACTGCATCAGACAAGTCTCACCTATATCTTTCTTCTACCTATTTTATCCCCTCCCTACTACTCTCAGACAAGACTCCATGCTCTATGTCAGACTTGCCTACATACTAGTCCTTCCTTTCCTCTTCTCCTATATGTTAGTATACAACTATTACAATCCATGTATTTTAAGATTATGTGTCTTTTTTATGTATAAGATTAATAATATTCTTCCTGTATGTTTTGCTTATATCTGTACTTAAAAGCTTAAACTCTACGAAAGAAACTGAATAAAACCCAAAAGAGTGGCTAGACAAACGATACAGTCCACTGTAAAAAGTTTATTGTGTGAGCGCTTTCATGCACAATACTACGTGCACTTCTTCAGACACCAATATCTGTACTTCTCATTTGTAACTAATTGCAATCTTTGTATCTGGAACATTTCTCCTCGGGTCTCTGCTGAAAAAGGGTACCTGCCCAGCCAGACTAACCTGGTTAACAAAATGGAAAATAAATAAATAAATACACTCACATATACATACACACACACACACACACACACACACACACACACACACACACACACACACACACACACACACACACACACACGCAAACATCAGATACACACTCTCACATATCTGTGAATACCAGATGATCAAAGTTTGGAAATATCAAACCTTGCAAATGGAGATTGCCGTACAGTGCAGAACAGGAGCTTTACCATTCTCTTCACTGTAGTGCAATCTTGGAGTTGATATATTTAAGTAGCAAGGGGTGTGGGGGGAGCAGAGGGGCTTGCCTCCCTGCAAAAATGTAAAATAAGAAGTTTTCAAGTTTTATTTTTGTTTTTTTTTTGTAGGTTCGATATTTCAAAACTTCGATCACGTGGTGTTCAATGATCAGAGATTCAATGTTCTGAAATTTCGATCCTTTGAAGCAGACTCATATATATATATATATATATATATATATATATATATATATTAATATAGTGTGGTTGATTGACTGGTGGGATGCCAAAGAAGACAGAAAACAGACATAAAACAAGACTGTAAGAGATACAGATTTATATAAGTCCAGGTCAGAAAGAGCAGGTGAGGAGTTGTTGCAGTGAGAATCTAGTGAAGTCTGAAATATACATGTGAAAGGAGAAGAGAGTGAGAAACCAAGGCCAGAGCATAAGCAAAGATATATTCAGCTCAGATGCAGAAGCCTGTTGGGAAAGCTGCAAACACCAGTGGAAGCCCTTGTGACAGAAACCTTGATTTGCCTAATCTGACGACTGTTGGTAAAGACCTTTATTTCTTTAGCAATTCACCAACAGAATGTAAGAATATGCATATATATATATATATATATATATATATTTTTTTTTTTTTTTTTTGTGTGTGTGTATTTTGGGGGGGCAGGTCCATTTAGTGCTTTCCTCTCTTATTTGATTAATTTCATTTCATGATTTCAGTCTGATGAATTGTAGGTTCAGTGAAGTAGGACTTGAAATCTGTGCTCTCCACAAAATCACACAAGAACACACACACACACACACACACACACACACACACACACACACACACACACACACACACACACACATTGGTGCTTCTAGAAACTGAAGCGATATAACAAAACTGAAGGCTTCGTGCTTTTTTCATTTCTAAAAAGCAATGTCAGTGGGTCAGCAGATAGCACACTTGTCTTAGGTGCTGGACAATCAGAAGGCTGTGAGTTCTTTTCTGCCTGCAGGTACTTAGGTTAATTTTTCAATACTGAATCTGCAGGGCAGCATAAAGGGGATGCAGCAGTCCTGTGTGTTCCCTTCTATGGATGAAATGTTAAATTGGTTGAATGAAAAAGGTCTCAGAGCACTTATCAAAAAGAATAGGGGTTTTAATTAATTTTACTGCAAGGATTCTCAAAACATGCATAGAAATCACATCACATTATATTATTTCATCTGTAAACAATGTTATTGCACAAAAGAGAGAAAGACATATGTTCCCTATCCCAGATTTTGTTATATAGTACCTTAACACATCTGACACACCAAATTATCCAAATGACATTCATTCATGTAAGGGACTCATTTAAAGGTAAACTGCTTAACTATTCAATATCATAGCAAATTAAATATCTAATTTAGTCATTAACATAAACATGTAACTTGTGTTCATATTTTTTAAAAATATTTCAACATTTTTTTTACTGTATTATATTCAAGAAATAATTAATCAGTAGTTTTTAACACATCACAAGAATAATACCTTTCATCCATACTTATTTCTAATAATAATGGTTTAACAGGCAATTTTTGTGTCCTAATCACAAAAAAATTCTTAATCCAGTTCCCCTCAACCTCTGCTTGAATGAGTCATACTGAGAAAAGTCTTCCTTTGAACGGTCTAAGTAAGATGTTTCACCATTATTTACATTTTCTTCAGTATTGTTTTGGGGCAATCAACCCAAAACATTCACTGCTATCACATCTTTTGTATTTTTGCACAATTAGTATTATTGAGACATTATTTCCCACACTCTGTACAAAACCAGTCAGGGCAGTTACACCAAAAATGCCCTAACTTCCCACACAAAAACAATGTTTTGATTGCCCAGCATATTGAGCAACACATCTGCTTCTATTCACTTAAGCTTGATTGCTAACATGTTTTAAATGTCCATTTATCATCAGTAAGTCCACAATATATTGCTAACCAACAGTCAGTTGCCCCATTGCATCCTTAACTGTCCATAAGTGTTTCATTTTCTCATTACCTTTTTCTAACAAAAAGGAGTTTCTAGACCATACTTATGTCTTCCAGGACTTACATAAATCCAAATTACACAGCCGGAATTGTTAACAAGTAGAAGTCTTTGATACTTTTTTTTAATCCAGCTAATATGTGTTATAAAACAGTTTCAGTTTCTAAATTTAAGTCATAAACAAATTCCCCATTAAAGTGAACTAAAGCTGTCACCTCAGATACACTAATCCCAAGTGGAACAATATTTCAATAAAAACTATATCTGAAGAAAGAATCTACATTGTTTCAAAGTATCAGCAAACAGTTCAGACTTCATGTTAGCGCATTTGCTTTTCACAACTTTAGCAATTAATGCACTCCATGTTATCTCTTGGCTTTATCATTTTCTGTTATCCTCTGCTTCTTGTAGTCTTTGGCTTTATAACTTCCTGTTGCTGAGAAGAACCAACAAAAACCTCTGCTCTACTGGCATTTCTGAAGTCTTTTTTTTTTTTTTTTGCACTGTTCTCAGTATTATCAAACACAGAAACAGTAGAGATGCCACCAATATTATTTTCAACAGGAACAGAAACTTCAATTTTTGTCAAAACTCTGACCATAATTTGTAACTATTTTCAACATCTACAGACTGGCAATCCATAAATGTATCTACTGACTGCTTCATCCACCCAGATATAATATTGCAACCACAAATTCATCATCCTGCTCCACATCTTTCCCTCCTTCAGCTCTACCATATTTTCTTGCAGTTGACCTGACTCCTCACACTGCCACCTACAGAGTAGGGGTTCTTTATTGATAATTGCCACTTATATACATTATTTACAATTATTTACACTTTTATAGAATAGAAAATCATTTCATATATGGTTAAACATTTCCCCCACCCTTTTTTCCAGAACCAGAAATGTATTTTTCTCAAGATCTCTGATAATATCTGTTTCCCATTAAACTTCAATAAAGTCATTCAGTCCATGATGTCCATAGAATGAAAAATATTTTATCAATATTTGAACTTCTTTTCATTTTTTTTGTATTTGAACATATTCATGTTTAAGTGTTCATCTTTTTCAACACCTTTCAACATTTTGTTTTTATATATTTCTTCTTGAAACTTCTTTACTCTAGAACATTTCAAAAACACATGCTCTGCTGTTTCAAGTTCCCCACAATGAATATATATCCTTTCTTGTTTTCTTTTATAAGGCACGTTAGCTTTAACAGACAATTTACCTATGGTTAATCACCACAGAAAATCTTTACATTCATATATTTTCTTACACCATGCAAATCTTATCTCAATAGCATTTTTTTTCTCCATTTCTAAATGCTTTCATGGAAAAATATAATAATGTTCTTTCAGAATATTCAAATACCATTCTTTCCTATTTTTACAACAATATTTATATTCAATTTCCATAAAAAGATTTTATTTGGGTACTCGTTTATATCTTCATTCATATAACTCACATAATATTTCCATCTTTTCCATGACACCATCTTCTCCCAGAAAAAAAAATATATTCTATTTTTTAAAACCTCATAAAGCCCTGTACAAATTCAAGAATGTTGCATGAATGATTGGGTTAATTAATCCTACGCCCCTCTTCTTCCTTTACATAGAGAATCCCTCTTCTAACTGGATTTAATCTATATCCCATATAAATGAAAATATAATAGACATAATCTCGTTTTCATAGTTAAACAAATCATGTAAATACTTCCAAAGTAGGCTAACATGCCTAAAATTATAGAATTTATTAAATAAACTTTTTTATGACAATTTATATGACTTCCAGAACATACATATATCTCTTATTTCTTGAAAAATTCCTTACCACTGTTTTTTCTTATGCTCACTTGATCCATATACTATTCCTTGTATATCTATAGCCTTGATGTTAAACTGTACATCTTCTATATCTCCCACAAATCTAAAACCTTTAATTTTATCCTTATTTATTCACAAACCAAGTATCTTGGAGTATTTAATCAGCACTCTCATTGCTTCTTTCATCCATTCTTTATTCTTAGTAATTAAAACTATATCATCTGTATATGTATATATTATTGACATTCATGTTTCTTCCACTATCATATAACCTACCATATTTAACACTCTGTTCCTTTTATTGACAATCACATTCATAACTAAAGCAAATAAAATACTACTTGCATGGCATCCCTGCCTTATTGAACACTCTATTTTGATTTCCTCACTTAACCATCCATTTAAAATTATTCTTGTTTTATTTTTCTTGTATACCAACTTAACTACTTTTATTATCCTTAAACTTATATGGTAAGCCATTAATGGTTTACTATTGAAATGTCGAACAGCACTACATCGACTGTACTATAGTCGAACACGGAAGTTCGAAAATAGTAATGTCGACGACAAAAAAAAAATCTAGGACTGTGTTTTAACATGGGTCGAGGTAGGGGAGATGTAGTTCTGAATAATACTGAACACCTACCTCGACCCATGTTAAAACCATTCCTAGATTGTTTTTTTGACGTCGACATTACTATTTTCGAACTTCCATGTTCGACTATAGTACAGTCGACGTAGTGCCGTTCGACATTTTAATAGTAAACCGCCATTAATATATCCCATAAACATTCACATTGTATTTTATCAAATGCCTTACTCAAATCTCCTACCATGGCTTTGGTTTCCACCTTTTTATTTATATTATCTATTACTTCATTTATTTACCATAATAAATCCCAACTTCATTTCCCCTTCCTATTAAAAATTGTGTGATCAAGCAATTTATCTACTTTGTTTGTTAATAATCTTTTTAATTATTATTTTCATAAATATCTTATAATCTGTATTATTCAATACTATTGATCTCCAGTTTCTTATATAATCTTTTTCTCCTTTTTCCCATATAAATTTCATGATCCCTATACAATTTCTCTTTATCTGCTACACATATCTTTAGCCATTCATTTAACACCTCCACAAAATACACATATTGCTGCTCTTCCATATTATTGTACATATGATACTCAATACCATCCATTCCTGTAGCTTTTTCTAAATTAAGACCTCTTAATATTCCATTTAACTCTTTCACATTTATATTTTGCTTCAAGTTCTCATTATCTTCCTTACTTAGTGTTTTAACCGTCCATTTTCTCTCATTTGTGTCTCTTTCTTTATAAAAGTATGCTCTGTATACTTTCTGATCCCTTCAAGTATTCTTTCTTGTGTAGTCATGTTTTTCTCCTTTAGTATTCTTCAATTCCCTTATTATTCTCTTATTTTCTTTTACAAATTTACTCAAGTAAGGTGCCATCTGTTCTTTTCTTCCCTGCAAAAATATCTTTGTTTATATGACAGTCTCCTAATCTTCTCCTGAATTGTATCATATATTTTCTTTTCTTTCCCATAAAAGAAATGTCTTATCCTTTAATATTTCTCTAAATACTTCTTGACTCAACTGCCTATATTTTCATTTTTCTATCTTGTCTTCCCATCTTGACACTCCAAAAAACACTTGTTATATTTTTCCCTAAAGCTTTTCCTTCAACTTCTCCACTTTTCGTAAAATATTCTCATACCTATATGATCTTTCCATAGTTTATTGATCTCTTTACTGTCTTCTTTTTCTAAATTGTTTTCATTAAACTTCTTATCACCTTTACCTATTCCTGTGTATCTTTATTTCTCTGTCCATATGGCTACATGATCTGAAAAACCTATTCTTTTTATCTCTTTTTGCAAAATTCTTAAACTGTCATATACTAAAAAAATCATCAGTCTTGTTTTTTATTTAATTTCTTCTTTAAGTCCAATGATTGCTATCCCATGTGTATAACTTTCCACTTTTCATTACCTCATATACAGTTCTAACATCACTACTTTCTTCTTTCTTACTCTTAAATTGCAATTAACCCCCACTAATATCATATCCATATTAACACCCACATAATTTAGATTTTTTTCAAACATTGTCTCTCTTTCTTTCTTTGTAACATATGCATATATTGCAATAATTTTGTAAATATTTGTTTTCCACCTTAAATTTATCACCATTACTCTTCCCAATTCTACTATTGTAAAATCTAAGATTTTAGTGTTTTGCTGACATAACACACCTGTTCCTGAGCATGTATTTTTCCCATGTTCTATATAATATTTCCACCCCATAATACTTCAGTTTGTAGACCTTCTTCTTCTGTCAAAATTCTAGTATCTTTTAATATAATTATATGTGTACACTGTTGCAAAGTAATTTGTTCTGCTTGTTCTGGTGTTCCCACCAAGCAGTGTTATAATAACTGATTTGCTAGCTGATTAAAACATTCTTTAGCATCTCCTTGCTGATTTTCTGATGGTTTAAATTTTTTTAGTGTCTCACTGCTATTTTTCTGTTGTGTTAAACATTCTCTAGTGGTTCCTGCTGAAACCAGGGTAGCTAGTGGTTTTAGCATAGTCCAGGTACCAGTTTGCTGCATCTGGGTCTGTTTGTAGTGGCTGTTTGTTCTTAGCATGTTTTCCAGGCCATCTTATAGTGAAAGGGGCCTTTCTGCATTGTAGTGAGAGGATTGTGCTGATTGCTACCTGTCTGGTGAAGGGCGGTTGGTCTAGGGCTTGGAATAAGCATCCTCATTGGTCCTTTTGAAACTTTTTAAAGTTTTTTCAAGTTTTTAGCTTCTGCTACTTAAGCCCTACATTTGATCAGATTTCTTCTTGTTTGCACATCGTGCACTGCCAAGCAGTTGTGCACCATAGCCGAACAGGTTAATTCAACAGTTTTCCCTTAGTTACAGTTGTAGCACATTAGTGTAGCCATCATCCTTATCAGTTAAAGAAATACTGCTAGTGAGCTGAAACCTATTACATTACCAAAAAAAAAAAAAAAACAGGCAGAAATATCCATCCACTGAGCTCCTCCTTGATTTATTCTGAATCCCCCCGCCCCCATCACTGTCAATAGTCTTCAACCTAGCATTATGGACAGTTGGACCACCCTTGTTTCTCCTGCAAACCTTGTTGACTTGGGTCTCTTGTGACATTGCAGCAATTGCCTCATGTACAACCCTCTACTAATAACTCACTCTACTACAGTGGGTGAGAGATGTATCTACACCATGAATCTTGAATCCATGCTCTCTTGCACTCAAAACAGTAACACAGAAGAGGTTGTCAACCCACCCACCACTACACATGCACATAGTACCACTACTCATATACATAGTATGCATCCAACAAAAAAATCAACATATGCAGAGGTTCTCTCAAAAAAACCATTGACACAACAGAGACCTCCAAAACACAAGACTGCTATAACTAACACAGTTCCCACAGCACCCATGACACATAGCAACACCAGTGTCTCACCTGCCCAGCCAGTAAGGCGTAACACTCAAACCAAATGTTCTAGTCATTGGAAACTCAGTCGCGAGACACATGGATGTCCCAATCACCAGGTTGGGCAAGGAGAAAGTCACAGTCAGCTGCCTGTCCGGTGCCAGAATTTGTCAGATCACGCATACACTCAGGTCTCTCAACAACAAATATCATTATGACTCTGTCATCGTTCATGTTGGAGTGAATGATGTGAGATGTACCTCAGTGGACTATATGAAGAGAGTCATAACTGAGCTCTCTGAGTATATGTCCTAGGCAGATATGTCCCTATCCTTGAACAGCATACTACCATCACCTAGAATGATGCCACAGTATAAACAAAAAATGATTGAGTTCAATAATTGGGTTAGTTTTTGGTGTCATTCAAAGGGTATCCAGTTCCTGTCAACCTGGGAAGCCATGGTCGACAAACCTCACTGCTTTGCCAGAGACGGTTTTCACTTGGCACCTCTTGGTTGTTAGGTGCTGGCAAAGGCTCTTGCCTCCCCCATAGTGACTTTTTTAGGCAAGGTCACAAAAACAAACTTACTGATGTGAAATTTGCCAATCATAACAAAATAAGGGTCATGCTGCTAAATGCTAGGAGCTTAAGCCAAAAACTGCACACCTTGGAAACACTCCTATCACTGGAAGATATAGATGTCTGTGCAGTCACAGAAACCTGGTTCAAGGTCTCAGACAGTACCTCAGCCTTGCAAGGCTACAATGCTTTCCACAACTTCAGACCGCAAAATGAGTGTGTGAAAACCAAAGGAGGCGGTGTTTCTGTCTATATTAGAGATAAATTCACCTCTCATCTAGTTAGACTGGACAACTCCTTGGAATTACTCCAAAGTGCAGGTTACAGTGGGTATTAGACTCCCATTCAAGTCATAACCAGTTTTAGATCACTATCTATGGGTCATGACGTGCACAAAGCCTACTTGACCAAACTGGAGACAATTCAAATGTTAGCAAACACTCTGCGTATGGGGGATTTCAATTATCCCACCATCAACTGAGAAACCTATGCTAGCCCTAACCCACTAGTGCAAAAGTTCCTTGACTTTAACTCAAATGTCCTGAAACAAATTGTTCATACCTCGACAAGAGGAATAAACATACTAGATCTGGTCCTCACTAACATGTCAAATTACTGCACTACTGCAATTGTCGGACCCTCAATAGTAAATCTGACCACAAATCAGTCACCTTCAAGCTGACAGTAACACCAAAACTCACAAAGGGAGAAATCAGACTAAAAAATTTCACCAAAGCAAACTATACCCTCTGAGGTGAAGGTATAAATGCATTCCGAGCCCCACCCCCAGCCGGAAGTGATAACTACATCAAAGCTTACACTAAAGCCCTGTGCAATTTCTTGCATAAGTGTATAGACTTGGATGTACCAGAAAGAATCAAAGCCAGAGCCCCAAGTAAAAATAAGCCACAATGGTGGACATCCAGCATCAACAATCTTTACAATAAATGCAAAATGTTGCTGTCCGTGAAAACAAAGGCGAGACTCAAACAATGGAAAAGCACCCTCCTCAGCCTCAACAGGCAAATAAGACAACTTGTCAAATCCTCTAAGGGCCTCTTTGAGAAGAATTTAGCTAGCACACCAAAGGATAACCATAAGGCCTTTTACAGCTACATATGTAGCCTAAAAGGTAGGACCAAAGCATGTGCAGAACTAGTGACCAACGGTATCACACACACTGACCCCACAGAGATAGCAAAGCTGCTAGCAGATAGGTTTGGTGAAATTTCACTCCCCATCCCCTGCAGATCTATCACAGACCATGCCCCAAATTTCCATCCACCCTATATATCTGAACAACAGGTCATTAAAGCCTTGTCCAAGGCAAAAACACAGCCTCTGTGGGACCAGATAGCATTCCAGGCTGTCTTCTAATCAGGCTAAAAATTGAACTAGCATCACCATCATGTACCCTTTTCAATCATAGTCTAACCACAGGCTTTGTTCCTGTGGAATGGAGAACAGCAACAGTTATTCCCATACACAAAGGTGGCCTAGCAACAGATCCGGGGAATTACAGACCCATAAGCCTGACCAGCTTCATCTGTAAAGCCATAGAATACATCATTATGGACCTCATAAATAAAAACATAGGCAACCTCTAAACCTTGGATCCTACCCAATTCAGCTTCATCAAGGGCAGACCATGCCTGTTAAATCTCGTGGATTTTTTGAAAATGTAACCAGGGCCATTGACAAGGGCAAAGCTGTGCACACAGCATACCTCAACTTGGCAAAGGCTTTCAACACAATCTCACACTCAGGCATTACCAATAAACTTATCAAACTGAATGTAAATCCCTTTATTGTAAGATGTGTTGCCAACTGGCTCATAAACCGGACATACACTATCAAAGTGGGTGACTCCACATCAACCAGCAGACCTGTGACCAGCAGGGTGCCACATGGGTCAGTGGTGGACAGCCTACTGTTTGGTATCTTCTTCTCAGAAGTTCAGGTCAAAATTAAGGGGTTGTGGCTGACTAAGTCTGCAGACTACTGCAATCTGGGTGCAATTATTGCATTCCCAAATTATGTCAGTATACTCCAGGAGGGTCTTACACAGACCAAAGACTGGTGTCTTAGTCACGATCTCAAAATGAATACAAAGAAATGCATCATCATTCCCTTCAGTACAAACAATGTCTCTTCACACTATCAAATCAACAACAATCCACTAAGTACTCATGAAGTGCCAAGGGACTTGGGTTCACAGGTTGATCACAACCTTAACTTCGATCACCATGTGTCTACTGTAGAAAGGAAGGCTTTCTATGTAGCACACTTGTTTAGTAAAGACATTGCCTCGAGAGCAAAGATGTTATAACCCCTCTATAATTTGCACTAATCCGGCCCATAATTGAGTATAGCGCCCAATTTGTTATGTAATGTACAAAGCACCTGCAGCAACTGGAGAGACCTCAGAGGTTTCTAACAATGAAGATCAATGGACTCCAGCATGTGCAGTACACAAACTGACAAAAGTCCCTGTCACTTCACTCTGTATCATATAGACTTCTTAGGGGAGACTTATGCTTGGCTTACAGAGAAATCTCAGACTTAAACCTAATGAAGTTGTCTTGCTGCATATATGTAAGTCAAACAGGATTATGGCCACTCGTTTCAGGGACCTAAATATGGCTTGTGACTTAAATAGGATATGCTGGAGGGACAGATTTATATCCCAGCAACTGCCACCTGTTTGGAATAGGGTACCTATTTATGTGAAACAGAGCAGCTCTATGACACTGTTCAAAAGGAACCTGGATGAGTGGATGGGGCACCATAAATTCTTACCAGGAATACCACCCACAACCCTCCTGAACATGGGCACTCATTATTAAATGCAGTCTTGGGTATTAACTAACATTTCTATGTTATTACATTGGGATGAAATGGCTTGGCTTGAAATGACCTCCCAGTTGATAGCCTAGTAATCACCTATGATACTATGGTCCTAAGATCCTAAGTAAGCCGCACTATTTTAATATTCCTAATCTTTTAATGCTCTTTATGCTATTAATATTTAATGCTAAGATCTTCAGTCTTCTTTTAAAATCAAATTATTACTATTACTCACAACTACACTTTTAAACTTCTTTTCCTCTCTTTCACCTTTTTTCCTATAGAATGCTTTTCTTTCCCCTCACTACCTGCTCATTTACATATTCCTCTTCATTCTTATCAAGCACCTCTTCTTCCTCTTCCTGTTCTCTATTTTTACCATCCACTGTTATGTCTTTATTTCTTTCCTTCTTGTTCCTTTTCTACATTTCTATCTATGTCATATGCAGGATCCTGTGTATGTTCTTTTTCTATAACTTCTACATATTCTTCACAATCCACACGTGTCCAGTTTTTCTACATTTATTTACATTTCATATCACACATTTTCACTTCATGCCCTGTTTTGCCACAAATAAAACATTTTTGTTTATCACAGTCACTAATCAGATGATTATGTCTTTCTGCAAAAGGCATGTTTTTGGCCACTCTCTATATTTAACAAATCCTCTGTTGCCATCCACATTAATCACACTTGGAATTTGAAAAACATTTTCATTTTCCATTTTCAAAATAACCCCACATTCTCTACCCCCAAGTCCATAAACCTTGATTAACATAGTCTTAAATAGCCCTTTAATGCCTTTTTTCTATCTACCATTCTAAATTGTATTCAAAGTCTCTCTTTTAGTTTCTCTGTGAAATTCTTGTACGACATATGCATCCCAAGAATTACAGTTTTTTTAGGTCATACTGTTCTAAAACATTCTCCATATACTATCCCATTTCAAACAATATATCACAGTAAATTTCTTTATTAATAAGAATAAAGGCTCTTAACCTCTTTGGGTGAAACACCTAAAGGTTCAATTACTGTCCCATACTTCCTACCTTTCAAGTCCTTTATCTTCCTTACTGCTTAACCTTATAACAAATTTTTTCTTCACTTCTTTGACTTTTCTCTCCTTCTTTCACCACCTGCGCATAGGATTTCTTTATTATTGTACCCTCAGCAATCTCGTCTTCTTGTATTTTCTCCATAATTTCTCCCCATGAAGCTGCTACTTCACTCTCCGGTTCACTCTGATTGATCATTTCCTTTAAGTAAACATCTTGCAACCCTCCCAACTGGAGGGTTGTTACAAAGCAATTTTGTGTTGCTACCTCTTCATTGAAGAGGTTTTGCTGAAATATCTAGGTAGGTACTAGGCTATCTGCCCGAAGGCATTTATAAGCCTAGTCAGAATGTATTGGCTTTCGCCGCCACCTTAGATTAGTTCCCTGTGCCTCTGTCCAGCAGAGCCATTAAAGTGATCAGTGTCATAGACCAATAAATTATTTGATTTTCTAAGATCCATCTCTTGAAAAGGCTCTACTACCGTATTTGATCAGACACTCCTTGCAAGGTAACTCTACCACCTTGCTTCCATCCATCGCCGCACTAACCCTCATGCTGTCACTAACTTCATCAACCATTAGTGCTTCCATTTCTCATTGCATTACACTCACCTCCCTGTTTCTCTGAGCTGTCTTCATTCTTAGAGTGGAAACAGGAGGTGCATCTGCAAAGCATGTCCCTGTACTAAGAGTAGGGGAAGTTCCCTGGTCAGATTTACCCTAGTTGGCATAAATACCACTTTGAATCTCCCTTGAAAAGTGGCCTCTGATCTAATGGAACCAACCAGGTCAACAAAGCATAAATAACTAAAAACAAATAAATAGGATTTAAGAAAATGAAGGGTAACTCCTCACACTGCAGGCACTTATGTACCTTCAGTGCAGCAGATTAATGAAATTCCCAAGTACTAATTCTCTGCTGATATGTAACAACTCAAAGGTTTTAGCAGTCCAGTATTATCTAGTTTTGTGACTAGGTCACATGTGAGCTCGACCAAAGAGAATACTATGAGTGCAGTGTGTATGAACTTCTGCAATGCCTCTGATATTGTACTGCTGAGGATATTGATGTACAGTTTAAAAAATATAGGGCAGAATCCAAAATTGTAGAATAGAAAACTGCATGTCTAGGGACTTCCAAGATGGCTGCACTATGAGTAACAGCTTAATTCTGGCTCTCCCAGTCTAAAAACAGAAACTTAGCAAAGAAGGCCAGTGGACCTAGATTTCTGGGTAAATTTCAGTAAATGGCTAGTAAGTGCACTGCCTGGATGGCAGGAAAAACAAATATAAAGGACCTGGAAGAAATTCAGCGACAAAAGGTGACAAAGAAACACAGACTGAGAGGAGTATTGCAGTTATTTAGCAAGAAGCAGTAAAAGTTTCAGACATGACTTCCAGTAACCTAGATGAAAGTATAAAGCAGCTGCACACAGAACTGGTTAAAACAAATGAAACATTGATGGAGTATATCAACACAAACAATAAAAAGCTGGAAAAATGGAAGAAGTTTTAAACAGATATTCAGATAAGGTGACAGAACTGCAAAACTCAGATGTTGAAATGAGTAAAAGGCTGGCTGAATATGAAACTGCACAAGAAGAGATGTTTCAAAAAATAATAGAGTTGGATGACAGAGCATGTAGGGAAATCTTTAGATTTTATGCTGTATCAGAGAAGTTGGAAGGAGCAGATTGTATTAATTTTATGAAAGCACAGATAAGTAAATGAACTGGTATTCCACAACAGGAACTGTTAATTGAAAGGGCACATTGTGTGTATGCTCCAAATCTGGTTACTAGAAAACAACCTGGACTGTTAATAGTAAAGATGCAGTCTTATCGTCAGAAGGAGTTGATTCAGACAAAACTGTGACAGAAGGATAATGTGCTAAAAGTGGGAGACAATACAGTGTTTCTGAAGAATGATTACTCAGTGTACACCAGGCAAAAGAGGAGTAAGTATATTAAATTATTTAGGGAATGCCAAAAAGCAGGCATGAAATTCAAACTGCTATACCCAGCCATCTTCAAAGTGTTTTCCTGGAGGGACAAAATCATTTTTTTGATGAAGTACATGCTAACGAGGAAATACAAAAGTTTGCTCAACAAAGGATGAGCTGTGAATCAGAAAGAGGTTCTGCTTCGTGTTCTCCTGGTGATAAGGACTACAGAGAGACTGAGCCCATGAAATCTTTTCCACTGTTTCAGTTGCCTGAGGGAAGGAAGAAAACATAAGAATTGACTAGAAGTATCGGGAATATGTTGGAAATGAAATGGAGACAGGATCTGGTAGATGGAGATGAACAGGATTAAAGCTAGTAACTTGGAAATCAATGACTGTGGGATGATAAAGCAATAATTATATTTGTAAAACATGACAGAACAAGAAAATCTGAAAATGTTAGACTTTCTTGGACTTTGTAAAACTTGTATAGGACTTTAAAGCATATATCCTGCTTCATGATATTAATGTTTGGAGAATAAAATCAGTAACTTGGAAACAGACAAATGTGAGTTTACAAAGCAATAATTATATTTGTGAAACATGGCAGAACAAGAGGATTTGGAAATATTGGATTTTTGTGGACTTTGTTAAACTTGTAGCAGACTGTAAAGCATATGCCCTACATTATGTCATTAATCTTCAGAGAACTATGTTGGAGAGGGGAGGAGAAGGGAGAAAGTTAACTGTAAGTAAAACAATTTTCTTATTTTTTTCTTGTTCTTAATGGTAATGTTTAAATTCCTTCCCTACTACCTCCCTTGTTTCACCCTCTTTCTCAAACATTCTCCCTAATTCCTTCTCCAAAATGTCTCCCTGTTGCTTTCTCCTTTTATTTCCTCCCTGAAATCTACCTGACCCTCCCCTCCCCTCTCACCCTCTCAATTTTCAAACTACCCCCTCAGTTTTTACTACATTTGCTCTTCAGTACTTCTGTCAGTCTATTACCAAACTGCTCTGACAATAACTCTAGGCTCACTGTTTCCCAATAATGCTTGGAAAGTATTACTTTCACCCACTCTTTTCAGTTTTATCCCTCTGGCCTATTAATTCCATTCCTCTGATGTACCTCTCCAAGCTCCCATGTCATCCACTTTGTCTCAATCTTAAAATCTTTGTTTTGTGACAGCACAATTTCCATGTCACATCTACTATCAGTACTACTACTGCTGTTAACTAACATATACATTTTTCACCACTTACTAGACTCTGATTGGTTGGCTTATGTTTTTTCACTCTCCGTCTAGTTCTGAACCATTTTTCTGAAAATCTTATCTATACTTATTTAACATGTTAACTGTTTCAATTATTTGTTATTTTGATATGTTTCAAATGCAATTATACACCTGTTGTATTTTTTCACCGCTACCTTTTGTTTAATTTTTTCTTCTTTTTTCCGTCCTGTGTATAAGCATGTCTTCAAATGTTTTGTAAATATTATTTACTCTATTACTAGTAAGTTTTAGGTTAAGGTTATGTGTACCTATTCTGTTTTTTTTTATTTTTGACATTTTTTTTGTTTGTCATGTTAATTGTGGAGCTTTTCTCCTTGGGCCTCAACTGGAAAGGGGCTTATTATTTCTCAGCCTAGTGGATAATCCTGATAAACAAATATAAAATAAAATAAAATAAATGGTGCATGAGTTTCTTAGCAAGCTATGAAGTAAAGTTTTCTTAGTTCTTTTTTTTTACTGTAATGAGGATACTAAAATAAACAGGTGCTTTTTTCTCCCTTCTTTTCTCTATTTCCTTGTTCAGTTTTAAAAAAATGTAGGCACTGCAATGTGGGAAAAAAGGAAGAGAGGAAAGGTCTGGTTAAGAGAGCATGACAAAAGGAAAACGTAGTGTGCTTTTTCTCATGCTTGCATAGGGGAAATGCTTGGGTAAACCCTAGGATTTATTCAGTAACAGGTTTAATACAAAGCATATAAATGGAAATTAATATTGAATATTGTAAGTATTTTTCCGATAAGTAAGGTATCCTTAACAGTTTGTGTCTGGTTAGCATGTCACCAGAAGACAATCTGCTAAAGAGAAATGGCTTGGAAAAAATGTTTATTGAAAGCATTCAAGTGTTTTCTTAGCTGGGACAGCTATAAAGATAAGACAAAACCAGATAGCACTTACTAAAAGCACAGGCTGTGATCATGCATCTTAGCATGAATGACCCTTCTTTTTGGTTGTCTCTTAACCTATGGGTGTGGCTATCAGTTTAGAATGTTTGTTCTTATTACATACATAGATTTGTGTCTTATTACTAAGTTAATAGGTTTTAGGGGGCCATTGAGAGGTGTGTATTTTTATTTGAGGGTTTTAAATAAAACAGAATATTCTGCAAGATGTGACATAGGCTTAAATGGAGGTGGCAAGAAACAATTGTATACAAGATTAACCTGCCATATGGTGCATGCATGTAACACACTATACAATGGTGGGAATAATAATCCCTCAAGACTATGATTCTTTCTATAATGTCTTTAAATGTTAATGGACTCACAGATAAATACAAAAAAAGTAGTGATGTATATTTAAAAACATACAGTGCAAATAGCTATGCTCCAGGAGACACACTTGAAAATAACTGAACATGTGAATTTGATAAAGAAAGATTTTCAGGATGGTTATTCATCAGGAATACCTAGGGCAAAGGAAGAGAGGAATACTTATATTAATTGCAAGAGGAGCTCCAATAATAATAGAAGAAAAGATAAAAGATAATAATTGCAGGTTTATAGTACTAAGGGACTACTGGCAAGGGAGAAGGATTAGACTGACATGTATTTACATTCCACCGAAAACTGCTATAATGGAGCTTAAGAAAATTCTGGGAGAAATAATTGTATTTCAACAAGGAACATTACTTATAGGTGTTGACAAAAATTTGATTTGAAACAGTAAAGATGTGTCTGGGAGGCCCAGAAGGGAAATATAACAAAGGGGGTAGATTTTTAAAGAAATGTATGAAAATATTTGGCATGGAAGATGTGAATTCAGTACTAGGAGTTTGGAGTGAATTTACATATTATTCCTCAAGATACAAAAACTGGGCTAGGCTAGACAGAATTTATATTTCACAGGAAAAAGTGCATTTGATTGAAGGTCTTAATATGCACTCAATAACTATTTCATATCATGCACCAATAATAACTAAAATAAAAACAAAGGGTAATGAAATAAAAAAAGACACTGGCACTTTCCCACATATTTGTTGAAAAGCGAGGAATTTAAGGAACAGGTAGTGGAAATTATTCAGGAGATATTAGAGAAGATAGAAATTTCTTCTGAAGGTATAGCTAGGGAGTGGGATAATATTAAAGTAGAGTTTAAAACTAGGGTAGAAATAAAGGAAAGGGAGATGTGGTTAAGAAGTAACAAGAATTACTTAGAGGGACTGACAAATGCTAAAGTATTGCAAAATAGGGGAAATCTCACAGAACAAAAAGAGGAGCAACTGCAGAATGCTAAACAGAAAATAAGGGATTACCTC
The DNA here is from genome assembly GCF_019279795.1 of Protopterus annectens. Lineage (NCBI taxonomy): Eukaryota > Metazoa > Chordata > Ceratodontiformes > Protopteridae > Protopterus > Protopterus annectens. Next base: position 119,330,074 of record NC_056733.1, on the reverse strand, counting down.
GATAACATGCATGAGTTTAAAAGGACTGCTATTAATCAACTGTTATTTGATAATGACTCTAGAGTGCAAAACCTTTTAGGACAAAGACTCAGGCAACAGAAAGTAGAAACAGCTGTCACCAAGCTTAGGAAGCCTATAACAAGGAAGATAACAAGGGATCCTGTAGAAGTATTAGAAATATGTTGAAAATTCTATGAAAGTCTGTATAAAGCAGAGAAACATAGACATCAAGAAAAGGTACAAATGGAAATGTTTACAGAATAATTAAATATGCCAAGGTTAGAGGTACAGGAGGCTCAATTATTAAAAGTTAGGATAGGAGGAGATGAGATACAAATGGTGATATATAACTAATCTACAGGAAAGTCCCCAGGAATAGATAGCATTCCTGTGGAAGTTTGGAAGCTAGAAGGGGAAAACTGATAAAGATCTGGAAGGTTTTGTCTAACAGTATTTTAAGAGAAGGAGAAGTACCAACATCCTGGAAGAAAGCAGTGGCAGTAATACCTAAAGAGGGTAAAGACCCATCAAATCCAGCTTCATACAGTAATAAATCATGATTATGAATTATGTCTATAATGGCTAAACGAATGGCAAAAGTGATGCCAAAATTGTTAGATATGGATCAGTGTGGTTTTGTGGAGGGGAGACAGACATTTGACAACATTAATAAAACAGTGATGATCCAGAGCGAAGCAGACTGGAAGAATATACCACTGTTGTTGGTGGGTCTTGATGCAGAGAAAGCGTTTGACAGGGTAAACTGGAATTTTATGAGCAAAGCAATGGAAGCATTTGCATTTCATGATAAAATTATAAGGTTGATTAGGAAGATATATGAGGGGTCGGAGGTGAAAATGAAAGTAGGTGGGGTCCTCTCTGGTAATCTCTGCTTGAGCAGTGGAACCAGGCAGCAGTGTCCTGTCTCCCCTTTGTTATTTGCATTATATTTGGAAACACCGGTAATGAAAATAAGGGGCTCCAAAATTCAATGATATAATTGGTATGGAAGTCAAAACAAGCTGGCTCTGTTTGCAGATGATTTTATTTTATACCTGACAAAACCAGAAAGGGACATCACAGCGCTGTGGAACATACTGAGATAGTTTCAAACCTTTTCAGGATACAAAATGAATGAAGCTAAAACAAAAGCAATAGTGGTAAATTATGTATCCACATAAAAACTGGTTCAGCGATATCCATACTTATGGGGACATGAGAAAATGAAGTATTTAGGAGTATGGATTAAACGTGATACTGGTGTGGCAGCTAAGGATATGTGGGAAGTATAAACAAAAGATAACACAAAACCTGAGGAAATGGATATCAATAGTAAGATCAAGCAGTTAAAAAGTTCAGTCCCTTTAGTTTTATACACAGGTCAGGCAGAGTTTTATCAACCAGAGGAGAAGTTATGGATAGTAGTTAATAAAGAGCTGAAGGATGTTATATGGGGGGTGGGGAGATGGCAAGAATCAAGTGGGATAAGCTTATTCTTCCAGCAGAACAGGGCGAATTGGGATTACCTGAGTTGAAGGGGCATTTCAGAGCAACACAGTTAAGGCTCCTATACATAGCACAAGCAGAAAACTATAATTCAAAGTGGAAAGAGACGATGATGAAACAGGGGGAAGCTCAAGTAACAGGGAGAGACTGGGATTTTGAATACAGACCTTTAAAGAGAATAATAATAATCATACAGAATATTATATTTATAAAGTGGCAGAAGGTATTCTAAGATCTAAGCCAATACAGGAATGGAGAAAGGAGATTCTGCTGATAGAGATGACTGCAACTAGGGATACAGACAAATGGCAAGACGGGACAGGAATATATTGGAGAAAATTGGCAAATGAACCAAGGTATTGAGAGCAAATAACTAGAAAGGGAAAGGTAACAGAATGGGAAGAAACCAAGAACTTATTTGGACTGCACATATAAAATATTGCATGATAATTATAAGAATCAATTTGAGGAGGTTAGGTAGGATTGGGAAGAATAAGTAATTCACAAATAAACAATTTTTGAGCTATGATACAGAATCCTGCTGGTACACTCTTCAATAGTATACATGACCACTTACCAGCCTTTATACAATGTGAATGTACCACAACAATTAATAAACAGGGTTACCAGAGATGAATCCCAGTTATGTCCATCTAGATTTAAAAAAAGGTTGCTTAGCATCAACTGGGATGCCCTAAATCACTTCCCCTTGATGAGGCAGTTGAGTTCTTCACCTCAGCATTCCTCAGCATACTAAACAGTCTTGCTCCCCTTACACAAAAGAGAGTAAAGACCAACCATGCCAGTTGGCTAACAAGATCCACTAAGGATATTATGAAACGCAGGGACAAATCATGGAAAATCTGGCAAAAAAACAAAAACAAATCTGACCTCGGCTAATACAAACAGTTGTGAAACTAAGTTAAGCGCCTAGTACTGCAAAACAAAAAATAACTACCTTACATTACAAAATCAACACAAGCAAAACACAAAGAAATTCTGGAGCTCTCTCAACTCTTTATTAAACTCAGGCTCTAGTAATAATCCTTGCCCAGACCCATATAAAACACCCATTGAAATTGCTGTAACCTTCAACTCCTATTTTATAGATACTATATCCACTCTAACCACTACCTTTCCCAAGACCAACTTGTCCACCACAGACCTCTCTACAGCTAACACCAGTACACCCCTTATTCCCAACTTTACTCTGTCACCTATACCCACCTCGACTATTAAAAAATTGCTTCTAAAACTCAAACCATGCACAAATGCCCCTGACAATATACATGCCAAATACTTGCAAATCTCAGCCAACTCAATCACTTACCCTATCAGCATACTTCTCAACAGATCTATCCAAGAATCCTATATGCCCATCATCTGGAAAAAAGCTTATATCCTCCCTCTACACAAGGGGGGCCCCAACATAGACACCACCAACTTCCACCCCATTGCTATACTATCACCCATCTCTAAGATTCTGGAAAAAATGTATTCATTCTCAACTTCTTCACCATCTGACTCACAATCACATCCTCTCCCCCATCCAACACTGATTTAGGCCAGAACATAGTACCCCCACTGCCCTCATATCCTTCATGGACACTGTCAACCAAGCCCGTGATGCTGGTAAAATCATATCTTCATTATTTCTTGATCTTTCTAAAGCTTTTGATACTATATCCCACTCTCTCCTTCTAACAACACTCTCTAACACAGCTACCTCACCTCAAACTCTAAATTGGTTCACTGATTTCCTCACTGATAGGTGACAATCAACTAAATGGCAGAACTCTTACTCCCCTTTCCTAAACACCACCACTGGTGTTCCTCAAGGCTCCATTTTAGGCCCACTTCTGTTTAGTATATTTATCAATAACTTCCGCACCGCACTCTCACAAGGCTCAGTCATCCAGTATGCAGATGACTCCACTATAATCTGCACTGCAAACAACTACTCAAAACTACACCAACTCACCCAAAACACCCTCACCTCCACTAAAATTTGGATATCTAATAATCATCTTGCCCTGAACCCCAACAAAACAAAACTTTTAATCTTTGCCCCCAAAAGTCCACACCCCTACAAAAAGAGAACTTCACCATTCAATCCCTAAATAGTACCACCATCGACATTGTACCTAGCACAAAACTCCTAGGAGTCATCATAGACGAAAAAAGAAGTTATGTTCTTACCATAACGTTCTATGTGAATTGTTCATCTCGCCTTTGTTCTTACACATGGGTTCGGAGCCGATCCTCGGCTCCGAGTCGGCCACTTCACAAGCTCTGCATCTAAGAGAAAGCTCGAGGCACAGTCTGTATCCCATGATCCTCCTCTACCATCCCTCAGATCTAGTTTGCAAGAACCAGAAAGCACTACTAACCACTGCGTCTAATGCTCATGCAATCACACACTTGAGACTGAACAATATAGAGCCAACCACAGATAGGGATATAGCTAATATGCAACTTACTGAAGAATAGGTAGAGTTGGCAACCTAGAGAATACCAACCAGGCACTAGTCGTACCTGTTCTTCCAGAACGTGGTGGGGGAAGGAGGGAGGGGATATAAGAACAAAGACGAGATGAACAATTCACATGGACTGTTATGGTAAGAACATAACTTCTTTAAGTGAAATTGTTCAATCTCACCATTTGTTCTTACACATGGGTAGCGTCCCTAGCTCTGTTACCCTGAGTGACTCATGGAAGAACGTTCCTGAGTACAGTGGAACTGAAGGACGCCCTATCCTTGGAGGACCTGTCTACTTTGTAGTGAGTGACAAACGTATGAGGTTTTGCCCACATAGCCGCTGCACAAATAGTATCCAACAGAAGAAGAGCGGCATGAGCTAAAGAAGTAGAAATGGCCCTAGTAGAATGAGCCTTAGGCTTGAATGGAAGTGATTGCTTTGAAGCTGAATACACAAAATTTATGCAGTCCGAAAGCCATTTGGATAATGTCCATTTTGTTACTGCCATGCCCTTCTTATTATCTGCGAATGAAACAAACAACTGATCCAATTTTCTGTAATCCTTTGTTCTGTCCTGATAAAATCTCAGTTGCCTATGTACATCCAACTTGTGCAGCATGTATTCCAATTTATTTGAATGGTTTTTGAAAAATGTGGGAAGTTCTATAGATTGGTTAATGTTAAGCACAGAGCATACCTTCGGGAGAAATGATGTATTTGTACGCAAGGAGACTCTGTCTGGATGAAAAATCATGTATGGTGGCCTAACTGACAATGCCTGTAGCTCTGATATTCTATGAGCTGAGGTAACAGCAATGAGGAAGAGGGTCTTCCATGACAAACACTTAAGTGAGCAGGTTGAAGTTGGTTCAAATGGTGGTAGCATAAGCTGAGACAACATCAAATTCAAGTTCTATGGAAAAAACGGCTCGCGGATGGGTGGCCGAAGGTGAAAGGTACCCTTCATGAAAGCCCTACAAAGCCTGTGAGACATAACTGTAGAACCTCCTTCACCTACATGGAAGTTCGATATGGCCGCTAATTGCACCCTTATTGTAGAAGTAGAGGCTCCTTCATGAAACAGTGTAGATAAAAATTCCAGGATTTTTTGTATCAGGGCACCAAGGGATCTAACCCTTGCGCTGATGCCCAGCACGCAAAATGTTTCCATTTGCTTTTGTATAGTTTTCTGGTAGAAGGTTTGTGGGAAGAAACTAGAATGTGCTGTACTGTTGGAGACAAAAACTTTGACCTGGGTAAATTGGGAAGTGGAGCAGCCAAGCTGTCAGTTTGAGGGACTGAAGGGATAGATGAGGAACTCCCGACGAGTGAGTCAATAAGTCTGGCACTGGATCCAGAATCCATGGTTCCTCCATCAGGTGGGCTCGAAGGAAGGAAAACCAGATCTGTTGAGGCCAGAATGGTGCTATGAGTATGATTGTCCTTTCCAGATTCCTGGCTTTCTGTAAAAATTTGGGAATCAAAGGGACAGGAGGAAAAGCATACAGGAGACCGGGGGGCCAATCATGTACCAGTGCACCCCTGGGGGCACCCCCCGGAGGGGGAAGAAGGGCAAAGTAGCTTCTGCATTTGACATTCAAGGGGGATGCAAAAAGATTGCAGCAAGGCTGGCCCCATCTGCGGAAAATCCTTTCCGCTACTTGACTGTTCAGGGACCACTCGTGAGGCAACAGGATGGCTCTGCTCAACCTGTCCGCAATGATGTTGGATGACCCCGGGATGTGTGTTGCTATCAGAAAATGACCTGTGGATGCAGCCCATTGCCAAATTCTCAGGGCCTCTCTGCATAATGGATATGATCTGGTTCCACCTTGCTTGTTTATGTACCAGACCACTGACATATTGTCCGTCTGAACTGCCACTATTCCTAGAGGTAGAGATTCGTGAAAGTGTTGCAACACTAGGAACACCGCTCTCAACTCCAGAACATTTATATGCAGATTGTACTCTATTTTGGACCACTCTCCTTGGACTGTTCTCCCCTGGAAAAGTCCCCCCCCCCACCCCATCAGGGAGGCGTTCGTGGTTACTGTGGCTGTAGGGCTGGGTAGTACAAATGGATGACCCATCGTCAGATCCTGGCTGTTTAGCCGCCATCGAAAATCCCACTTCCAAGACTCCGTGATCGAGATGTGGTGTGATAGAGGGAGCTGTTGGAATGACCACTGTGCGAAGAGCAGCCACTGGAGGATCCTCATGTGCATCCTCCCCAGAGGAACTGCAATCAGGGTGGCTGACATCATGCCTAGAACTTTCAGTACTTGTGCCGCAGAAACTTTTCGGTTCCGAATAAGAATAGTGACCTGGTCTCTGAGGGCTGATACTCTTGTTTGTGGAAGCTTGATCAGCATTGTGGTAGTATCTAACTCCACCCCTATGAATGAGATATGCTGTGAGGGCAATAAGGCAGATTTTTCAAAATTGACTGAGATCCCTAAATGGGAACAAAGGCTGATTGTGTATTCCCTGGATTGTACAAGGCGATGCTTGGTGGTGGCGGTGAGGAGCCAGTCGTCCAGATACAGAAACACCCGGAATCCTGTCCGCCTCAGGTGAGATGCCACTACTGCCATGCATTTGGTGAACACCCTGGGGGCTGAGGTGAGACCAAAGGGCAGAGCTCAAAATTGAAAATGACTGGCTCCCAGCCAGAAGCACAGATGATCCCGGGATGCTTTGGCCATTTTGATGTGGTAGTAAGCGTCCCTGAGATCTATAGAGCACATCCAATCATCCTTCTGCAGGAAAGGAAGGATTGACTGTAGCATGACCATCTGGAATTTTTCCTTCCTTACAAAAGTATTGAGTTTGCTGAGGTCCAAAATCAGCCTCCAGTCCCCTGTTTTCTTTGGAACTAAAAAGAACCTTGAGTAAGTTCCGGATCCTATCTGATCTGCCGGGACTGGTTGGATGACTCTTTTTTCGAGCAGCTTTCTTATTTCTATGGCTGCTTGATCTCGCAGATTGCGTGGAACATCTGGAAATCTCTTTTGTTCGGGGGACATGGTTATAAATGGGAAGTTGTAGCCTCTGGTTACTACGCTTTTTACCCAGAAATCCATAGTAAGATTTAGCCAGGCCTCTGGGTATAAAGCTAAGCGACCCCCGACTGCCTCCAGAGTATGACAGTCAGGCCTCCCCTCAGGAGTGCTGGAAGGGCTTCCCAGGGACGCTATCCCTGTCACCCTGGTTCTGCAGACCCCCTCTGCTGCCTGGGTGGCGTCTTCCATTCCTGCCTCCTCCTATGCCTCTAGAGGAGGATCACTCTGTGTGGACTGGAATGATCCCTGAGTCTTTCGGAACCACATTTTTCCGCCTCTTTGCCCTTTGGGGTATGGTCTGGTTGGAGTGGAAAAACAGACCCCTACGGCAGACAGGGTCTTACCTTCTTGCTCACACCAAGTGAGAGTCTCCTTCACTTTGGGACCAAACAGGGTGGCACCATCAAAGGGGGCATTGGTAAAGGAAGACTTGAAGGCTTCCACAAAGGAGCAAAGGCGCATCCAAGATTGCCTCCGTAGAGCAATCGCTGAAGCTGCAGCTCTACTCGAACCCTCGGCCGCATACGAGATGAGCCACATGGATGAGTTTACTATTGAAGAGAGGGTGTTAAGCTGTGCTGTTACCATTTTGGAGACAGCAGCATCTGTGTTACCCTGGAGAGTATCTCCCAACTCCTTAATGAGATCTCTCTGAAGTCACGTAAAATGCATGAGGTAGTTCAGCGAACGCATGGAAAAAGTCGCCAAACTGAAAACGCACTTCCCATGCCTGTCCATAGTCCTGGAATCCTTGGTAGGAGGATGAACAGAGGAAGATGACTCAGACATTTCCTTCTTTGTGGCTGCCGCTACCACCATAGCATCCACTGGGACTCCTTTAGTAAGATATTTTTTGTCTGGGGGGGCAGTAATATATTTATTCGGCCTCCTAGGGACTGGTTCCACTGTATCGGGAGTCTCCCATGCCCTTCGAGCTATTAGGTCCATTAGTTCATCGAAGGGCGGGGTCACCCAGGAGGTAGAAGGTTGAGCCCCAAATGCCTTCAGCAACACTGATTCATCCTCAGTGGGGGCAAGGGTCTGCCAATCACCCCTCTGTTTCAAGATCTCCAGGATGTCAGCAAACGAGACATCCTCAGAGGGGGACCGTGGGGACCCCTCTGACTCATCCAAATCGGTGTCCGATGTCAATGATTCTTGCGGAGAATCAATGTGCCTCCTCTTGCACAATTTCTTCCTCAGGACTTCATCAGAGGGGCATCTGGTGAAGCTTCCGAGGAACAGGGAACACCCTCTGGGGCTGGCTGAGGCATTGGGTCTTTACGCTTGGGAGGGATTGCTGGTACAGAAACAGAATGCGGCCCTTTGGGGGAAGGAGAAAACGATTCCGATGAAGTGAATGCCTTTTCAGACAAAACCTTCCTCATGACGTCGAAGGCACCGGAGCTTCAGGCCGAGGATTCCACCGGATCTGAAGAGCACAGTAGTTTCCCCGAGACCGGGACCATGGGCTCCAACCCCAAGGACGGAGTCGAACTAATCTTTGCCGAGGCTCCGAGGGGAAGAGTCGGAACCAAAAGTTTGGTTCGACTCTTGGCCCCGGAACCAAGGAGAGACCATCGGCTCCGCGACCCCTCGATGGGCTCTGAGGGAGTCGAGGTCAGTGGCGCCGATTGCACAAAAGTAGGCTTTGGTACCGAGGGTTCAACAATCATCGGTTCCTCTTCTCCCGGCTCCGAAAACTCGAAAGGTCTCGAAGGAGGATCTGCTGGAGATACAGGGAGGGCTTCCAGTTTCGAAATCAACTGGGATGAAACTGCAATTAGTTTGGACAGAGCCATATTCTCCATGAGCTTCTGTACCACTCGATCCACGTCAGTATCAGATAACAGCCTGGAAGAACGGGTCGAAGGGGCCAAAGATGTCACCAACCGAAGGATCGAGGGAGGAGGCACCTCCGACACCGGCTCCAAGACCTGAGGCTCGATGAGAGATAATCTCTCAGTGCTCGGCCCCGAGGTCTGAGGAGCCAGTGACCGAACCTTAGACGAGGTGCTCGGAGCCGATGACCTGGGCTCCAATACCTTCGAAGTCTTCGACCCCTTCGAAGACTTAGAAGCCTGATCAGCCTTCTCCAAGGCTTCTTGAAAGTCAGGCTTTAGTAAGCCCCTTTCTATTAGTTTCCTGCGCCTTTCCATCATGACCCTTCCACTGAAAGAGTGACAAATAGAGCAGTCCTCCTGCAGATGGAGAGGGCCAAGACAGTAGACACAGGAAGCATGATTGTCAGTAATGGACATCTTCTGTCCACACTGACATCTTTTGAACCCCGATTTAGCTTTTTCTGCCATGACTAACAGGGAACAAACTTTACCAATCAAGTTAAGCTAGCTTGCCAACAGTATAAACACTAATTTAACTATGAGTAATAAGTTTAGGTATAAACACTACGCTATATAATAAGAGAAGTTAAATAATCTTAGCAACAGTCAATATAAACACTAATTTAACTGTGAATAACTAGTATGGATATATAGAAAACACTGCACACCAATACTACAATGCTAATTATTAGAAAAAAACTCTAACTAAGCTTATAAGAGCAACTACTATAGCTATCAGAGCCCTGACAGGACTAAATAGGCCTAAGCCCTAAGATTATATTATATATATATATATATATATATATATATATATATATATATATATATATATATATATATATATATATAAATGCAAACTCCTAAGAGGAAAGAACACACACACACTAACGCTATTAATATCAACTAGAAAAAAACAATTTAAACAGCTCTAATACTGAAACTACTGCAAAAAATACAAAAGTTTTAACTGGCCCGAGCTCTCCTCGACGCGATCTGCTGCAGCAGCAAACTAGATCTGGGGGATGGTAGAGGAGGATCATGGGATATAGACTGTGCCTCGAGCTTTCTCTTAGATGCAGAGCTTGTGAAGCGGCCGACTCGGAGCCGAGGATCGGCTCTGAACCCGTGTGTAAGAACAAACAGCGAGATCGAACAATTTCACATCCTCAGATTCAACCTGCACATCCAATCCAATGTCAAAAAGACACATCAAAAGCTTGGCATTCTCTACCAACACAAACATCTACTCAGTGCATCAACCCGACTTTCCCTTGCCTCTTCTTTTCTATTATCCTCTCTTTTATACGGTATCCCCCTCCTCACTAACATTTAGTCCTCTCTGAAGTCCAAACTAGACTCATGCCACAACTAAATTGCTAAGTTTGTAACTAATGCCTCCTACTCATCCCACCACTGCTTATCATTATGCAACCTAAAATGGCTTGAACTCCCCAGTTATCTCACCTTTATCCAACTAACTACAGCTCACAAACTCATTCATAATCCATCCATGTACCCTGCTCTGTCTTCTATACTTGCTTTATACCATCCTAACGCACCACTCTGATCCAACAACTAACTAATCGTAAATGTAGAAAAACCCAAACTTTCGGCTGCCCAGATGCTTTACTCCTTTACCACCACAAAACTTTGGAACTCCCTCCACCCAACACTTAGATCCACCAGCTCAGTAACCCTCTTCAAGATATCTCTAAAACAATACCTCTCCTTATCTTGGCTGTGCACATGTGCTAACACCACATCTCATATAACCTGACTTCAACCATCGCAACTATTCCCACCCCCACTCTACTACTCTGGCATCCTCCTTTCACATCCACCTGTCTTTTTACTTACTCCGCCTCTTCTACTAACCCTCATTGTCCTATCATTGGTCCCTCCTGTCTACTTCCTTCTCTTCCTAACCCTTATAAACCTACCATTGAACCAGGCGAGACATTCAGGTACTCTTGCAGCCTACCTTAATAACATACCACCACTTATATCTGCAACAATATCCACCAAATTTGCAGATTCCTGCAACAGGGCTCATATAGCCTATCGCTCAGCTATTACACCTCCTAAACATGTGAAAGTTTAAGTACCTAGTCTCTAATTAATTTGTATATCTGCTTTGCACCCACTGCATGAAGTGTCCTATATAAATTTTGCTAGCTGAAAACTACTTATATGGGATGTTCTCATGTATATACTCTGTATTGCTTGTATAATATGTTTGATTTGAAAATGATTACTCGTACTGTTTTTTTTTCGCCAATTGTATAAGCTGCCAATAATATGCACTAAATGTTTTTGTTAATGTAAATTCTGTATTGTAAGTGAAATGCCTTATATGTGGAGCTTTTCTCACCAGGACTCCACTGAAAATGAGCACTTCTGGCCCAGCTGGACCATCCCGGTAAAAAAGAAATATGCAAATAAATAAATAAATAAATAAATATGATGGCTGCCAAAAAGCAATTACTAAAAAATGAAATCAAAGTCTAAACCAACTGTACTAGAAGTAACGAAGGTAGTAACAGAGATAAAACAACTGGAACTGAGTTCTATGGAAAAGGGTAGGAGCAAATTACATAGGAAAAATGGGAAATGTGGGATCAATACATGCAGAGGAGGAATGAGGTTTAAAAGAAGGCAGAATTTCAATGAGCTGTGTAATGGCTGACCGAATGACTGTATATATTAAAAGTGATGTATAATGTTTGCAGCTACAGTTGTGTTGGCACGGTTTGTAAGGTATAATTTTTGTAACTGAGATTGTGTCATTATGGTTTATTTTCATTTATATAAATGTAAGATTGCCTATGCCATACATGAAAATTTAATAAAGATGTCTTTTGTTTAAAAAAATAGAAAACTGGGTGAATTGTCTTGAAAAAAATATTACAAAAGAAAATCTAACAAACAATAAAATGCTGCAGAATTCAGAGCCAGTGTTATTAATATAGCTGTGCTAGCTTTCATCAAGACCCAAACCATCTAGTTGGGAAGCAGGTCATACAACAGCTTGAATTAAATACAAGCAAAATGCAAGGTTAGGCATTTGGAGAGAATACAAGTAAATATTCCTGATTTGCATGGCCATAGACAGGACAGAGAAGAAAAATTATCTGGAGGATATAATCATCCCCTGGTGTGTCATGCAATGTAATCTGTAAGGGAATTAGTGAAGTTAAAGAGGGTGCTGGGATACGCTGAGCAGGATGTGGGCTGCAGATATTCTGATGTCTTCTCTGTACTGGTAAGTATATTGATAAGACCATAGGTGGAATACTGTGTCATGTTCTGATAGCACTATAGATTAGAGGAAGGGAGATTATGCTGGTAGAAAACAATAACCACAGAAGGGAATGGACTGTTTGGATACAAAAAAGACATCTAGGCATGTGTACACTAGCAGAGAGGAGGAAAGAAAAAGCAGGAAAATTGTTTGGACACAAAATATTTGAAAAGTTGGGAAGATAGGGCTGAAAGGAAGGGCTGGAGGAATATGAACAAAGAACTTCTGTGGCAACTCAAAGATAGGTGGATAAAGATGATCATAAGGAAATACTACCCAAAAGAGAGGAAATGAAGTCCAAGAACTCATTTCTTGTGACACTGGTTTGGTGTATATCAACAGAGGAGACCAACAATGTCAGGGATGGAGAAGAAATAGGATGAGGCTGGGAAATAGAAGAGAAGGAGATGTTACACTGTAAGTGTCAGGGGGAGCTGAACAGAACTGCTGGCCTTGTTGCATGCTTATTGTTCTGTATATCTGTATACCGTATATCTTTCACACACCTCTCACTGCAAAGGTTCTGTAACAAAGACAGATGCTATAAAGATACCCACACATTAAAGATATATTTAACAGTGACCACTATTCTGACTTCCTGAGTCAAAACTGGACTGAAGGAAGTCCTGAGCACTTGGTTACCATAAAATGACTGTGTCTCTTGTGTGATGATATGTGGTATTGCCAGCTATGCCAGGAGAAGTAGGGCAGTGGATGTGTAACATATACCAGCATAGCTAGCTGAAGTTTTATAAAGAATTATATGTCAATTGTATATAAAACTGATTTGTATAGATGTTTGTGTTGAAAATGAATTTGTAAAGCTGCTTGTGTTAAAAAATTACCAACATGGATCATGCTGGACAGAAAAGAAATACACCTGTATGTCAGACTGTATTGTAACTGTTGAAATTACTATATTGTAACAGGGGATATTGGAAGACAAGAGGTTAATATCCATCCACCTAACTTTGAAAAATAGTTTGAAATTAAATTACCTGGTTTAGGCCATAAAGATTGTATCTAACATTTCTGATTGCAGCCAGAGATGAAATGTCTATGAAAACCAGGACTAGGAATTCTACTGTTTTGTCCTTAGGGGTGAACTAATTGCTACCCTGGAAGGGCAGGAGTTTTGAAATGGTTTTATAACTTCCAGATGCTATCACACATCTCAGCAAAGCTCTATCTGTGTGTAAAGTAACACATATATGCCAGATTCTGTTTCAGTTTCTAGTAAAGGGGGTAGTGTGGGAATCAGAGTCAGGTGACCAGAGGTATGTGATATAATTTTGTAATCCAGCACTGAAATGATGCTACTATGATACTAGATGAAACAGAAGTCTCAGGGCAGTCTGTTTTTGAAACCTGGTCAGGAAGGAAAACCACAAACCCACATCATCTTGCCTTGCTTTAGTAAATAACCAAGGAATAGTAATTTTTTAGATCAGTCAGGAAATATAGTGGGATTAGTTAAGTACTGTTTTTCTGTATTTGGGTGAATCTATCCATCTGTGTTATTTTTTTAATATTTCCTGTGATTGAAACATGGTTGTTTATTGTAAATAGATATTTAATGTTTTCATGTTCTTTTATTTTTTATTATTAAATATATTTACACTTTTCATTGTGGCTGGTCTTTTAGAGAATATTTTAACCTTTGAGAGTACTCATATTTATTTGGTAACATTGTGGCTGCTCCTGAAAGCCCTGCTGTATTGGTCAAACACTACCATTTGTATTAGTATTAATTTTACTCAGTATAATTGGGTACCCTTGTAAGAGTCTCGAGTAGCTAGTTGGTGGCAGTGTAACTACCTTATAGTCTGGGCAAAGGTAGCAGAGTTAGTAAATCTGTGCCAGCCTTTCCCAGGTGTGTGTGTGTGTGTGTGTGTGTGTGTGTGTGTGTGTGTGTGTGTGTGTGTGTGTGTGTGTGTGTGTGTGTGTGTGTGTGTGTGTGTGTGTGTGTGTGTGTGAAAATCAAATCTCAAAGAGTGTGTGTGTCAGCTACTTGGAGCATGGACACAGGTTTCACAGAGAGGGTGGTGGAGGACTTGGCTTGGAACACTCGGCTCAGGACTCAACTCTATAGCTGTGTCAGTGGGGAATCTTACTGGGGTCTTGCAAAGAAACAGTATAACCCAACTCCCGGACTGAGTATGTTCCCTGTGTACTCTTAAGGGAAATTGTGCTTGCTGCAGATAGCTGCATCTGGAAATAATGTGTGTACCTATTTTTGTTCCAAGTGAACATCCCTCTCCAGTGTCAGTGGTTAGGATTAAGGCTCCTTGATTATTGGCCCAGAGCAGGAATGTCACACCTTGCATCATCAGCTTTACTGGGGTGAACAGTCTCAATGCAATCCTTTTTATACCATCTGTGATGACCCACCTGCTATGTACAGTAAACAGCACTACAGTTCTATCAAAGTAAGGTACAGTAATTTTTTTCACTTACTTTCAAAGCACAAGGTATTCAATGAAACAGAAGAGCTACGTTCAAATAGCAAAACATGATAAGCACAGCACATATGGTGGTATCCTTAATGAGTCTGTACATGTACATTGAAGTAAAGGAGACTGTTTAAAGACAAGGGGTTTACTCAGGAATCAGACCAGTTTATGAAAATGGTTTGAGATACAATAAAGCACTGTTAGATAAAAAAATGCTTTCCTTCATCCTAATGGATTCAGTTATTAAAGGACAAATCCTGGTTTCCTGAAATGAAACTGCTAATCTGTAATATGCTGAACCAAGTTTTACTAAAAAAACGAGTTATTCAAAAAACAGATATTTAAAGATGTGTACATTACAGTTAACCTGCTTGTGGACAAGGATGCAGCAGCCAACTATGCAACTTGAAAAACTGATTTAACAGAAAGAGTCAACTCACTGATTTGCACATAGTTGTCTGCAGAAACAGATGAAATGAGAAAAAAATCCACCATAAATAACTTTAAAAAGTGAAAGCATAATGAAAAGAAACACAATGTTTAGATGCAGGCTAAGGAAGAAAGCTGCATGATCGGAATTAGCAAAGTCAACGTAAAAAACAAAGAACACCTTTACTGAAAAAAAAAAAAAAAAAAAACAAATGCACAGTACCTGGAAAAAATACAACATAAGTACACAGTAAGCATTACAATATGTCCAAAAACCCACAGTCCACCATTGGAAAGGTATATATAAATCCACAGCCTTCTAGGCACAAGTTCACAACAGTAACTAAACATAAGAAGCAGCCACAAGGAAACATAATACCAAAGAGAAAAAAATGCATTAGATTTTCCAGCTTGTAACAGAATACACAAACCAAAGCAAAGTAGCAAATGATTAAAAGAACCAAAACATCCACATTCACAGCAGGCAAGGCACACATTAGGAGTCTCAAGTCAAGCAGCTTTACATGGAGAGTCTGCAGTTACTTCATTTAGGCACCATAAACATGGCAACACACAGGCAGGGCATACAGTTGCAGTCTACCAGCAGGGATCTAGAGAGTCAAAGCCACAGAGTTGCAGGATGCAGTCTCAACAAGGCGTAAATGAGCAATGAGAAAATGGGAAAATTGAAGTACAGCATAAAGCAACATGCTCAGACAGGGAGCTCAGCAGCAGCATAAATACACATTGTAGAAGACAGTCTTTGGCAACAGGATAGATGGCAGTATCAGCAATCCCAAGAAAACCAAGTTTGTGGAGACATACATGTCATATCCAATAGTCCATATCTATGCAATCAGGGGCTGGACAAGTAGTATGTTGCAATACATAGCAAGGGCCATATTGGTAGGTGGCATAGACAATGATGGAGATAGTCCAACAGGCAAGACCACAAACAGGGACAGGTGCTGCTACACAAAGAGTGACATGCTAACATCAGGAGTCTGCAGAGTGCAATAGGGCTGATCTTAGAGAAGGAGGAGGTGGTGTGCAAGTTCCTGAATACAGTCATGTATCTCATAGATACCCTTCTTGACCATGATATTGTTTATGGGTGCCTCACACTTTTGCTCAAAGCTAAGAAAAGCAGCAGATGGAAACATATGGAGCAGTACTGATACATGATACAGTATTGATACATGGTACAGTCCTGATACATGGTACAGTATAAATACATGGTACAGTACTGATGCATGGTACAGTCCTCTTACATGGTACAGTATCAATACATGGTACAGTACTGATACGTTGTACAGTATCAATACATTTACAGTCCTGACACATGGTACAGTATTGATATATGGTACAGTCCTGACACATGGTACAGTCATGATACATGGTAAAGCACTGATACAAGGTACAGTATTGATACATCATACAGTACTGATACATGATACAGTATTGATACATGGTACAGTACTGATACATAGTACAGTATTGGAACATAGTACAGTATCGATACATGATACAGTACTGATACATAGTATAATATTGATACATAGTACAGTATTGATACATGGTACAGTACTGATGCATGGTACAGTCCTCTTACATGGTACAGTATCAATACATGGTACAGTACTGATATGTTGTACAGTATCAATACATTTACAGTCCTGACACATGGTGCAGTATTGATATATGGTACAGTCCTGATACATGGTACAGTCATGATACATGGTAAAGCACTGATACAAGGTACAGTATTGATACATCATACAGTACTGATACATGATACAGTATTGATACATGGTACAGTATTGATACATAGTACAGTATTGATACATGGTACAGTACTGATACATGGTACAGTACTGAAACATGGTACAGTATCGATACATGGTATAGTACTGATACTGATACATGGTACAGTATGGATAAATGGTACAGTACTGATACATGGTACTGTATTGATACATGGTACAGTACTGATACATGTACAATATCGATACATGGTACAGTACTTATACATGATACAATACTGATGCATGGTACACTATCGATACATGGTACAGTACTGATACATGGTACAGTACTAATACTGATACATGGTACAGTATCGATACATGGTACAGCACTGATACATGGTACAGTATTGATACATGGTACAGTATCTATACATGGTACAGTACTTATACATGGTACAGTATTGATACATGGTACAATATTGATACATGGTACAGTATCGATACATGGTACAATACTGATACATGCTACAGTATTGATACATGGTACAGTATCGATACATGGTGCAGTATTGATACATGGTACAGTACTGATACATGTACAGTATCGATATATGGTACAGTACTTATACATGGTACAGTATTGATACATGGTACAATACTGATACATGGTACACTATTGATACATGGTACAGTATTGATACATGGTACAGTACTGATACTGATGCATGCTACAGTATTGCTACATGGTACAGTACTAATACATGGTACAGTATCGATACATGGTACAGTACTTATACATGGTACAGTATTGATACGTGGTACAATACTAATACATGGTACTGTATCGATACATGATACAGTATTGATACATGGTACATGGAACTGTATTGATACATGGTACAGTAGTGATACATGGTACAGTATTGATACATGGTACAATACTGATACATGGTACAGTATCGATACATGGTACAGTACTAATACATGGTACAGTGCCCATTACACTCTTCCTTACTATTCTGTGTGAGGAAGGGTGGCAACAGACAGCTCCTCCATGGGCTAAAATTCAAAAGGAAAAGTTAGGGCCGGCCTATGGGTCTGCTGAGGAATGCACTATAATTCTTGGAACATCTTAAAGGTAGCTGTCTAGGAACAAGTCAAAAAAGGCTTGGTATCCCTAGAACAATGCTCCTGCATGGCATGGAAAGGTGCAGGTGTTTCACCAAATGGCATATATGCCAGCAGCTGAACTTCTTTAATCTATGTTTGGAAGCCTGGCATACCTTTCAACTGCCCAGATTTTAAGAGAATGTCCAGGCTTTTGCTTTATATTTTAGTCTGCTCCTCTCAACATTTGTGGCTTCCTGGCAAATTACTGAGGATTGAAATCACTAATATAATGACATGCATTTGAGTTTTAGATTTCATACCTTTCAAAAAATGCTTGCTAACACAAATCCTGCTTTTCTATCAACTTTCTAAGTTTATAAGAGTAATATTTTAAATCTGATCCTATTTTTATGCCTTTGCCCTCCCCCTCCCCCCATTATTTTAGGCTTTGTCTAGATTTCTTGTGCTTAGAGGGTGAGGGGTATGAAAATTGGGTATGCAGCGTACTTTATGCTAAGTCATATTTTCTGTATCTGGTGCAGCACTTTTTAACCTCAGGTGAAACAGACCCCCTTGTACATGGGCATTGTGAAGTGTGTCCTGAATAGCATTCCAGGAAGCATTATCAAAATCCATCATTATAAACTGTGGACCTAGGCCTACCACTAATTTCTCTCACATATCCACTAGACAGGTAACCAGGGAATCAGAAGCTAGCTCTGTCTTACAAGACATTAAGCAATAAACTATGGGGCTATACCTGGTATTGGTCCCATTTCCTAGGTGGCCTAGGTGTCCATGGATGTTATACAGCTCCCAGCACACAGTCACCCATGTGGGGAAGTTGCTATATGTTATCCACATGGTACTGAGTGGTGTGCAGCTGTTGCTATTCAGAGTCATAGGGAAGTACTAGGCTTAGCTTCCCTTGTGGGTCATTTTAACCCTAGCCAATTTCCCTATTGGGCTCAAAATAATCTATCCCATTTGGTTATAAATTTACATTACCCATCACTTACCCACTTGTTTTCAGTAGTCCAGAGAAATATGTAGTTCCTGCTACCACCAACATCACAGTATCTTATAACAATGGAGCACTGCACAGAGTGATATCCTTAGGGGTACCATCTAACAGATTTTGTAACAGTCTTCCTCTCCAGACCTTGTTCCCTTCAGTCTTCTGTGATGTATTAACTGTTGTAAAACCCACTTCCTGGACTGATGTTGCACAGCCTTACTGCTGCACTCCTGCATATACTTCCATACCTCTGAACTAAGCTTGCAGGGATGGTAGAGGTAGATGCTTCAATCTCTGTGCCACTCACAAGCTTGGCAGTTTCAGCTTCCTCAGCTTGGGCTGGGCAGTAGTATTGTGGCTTTCTGTGGCATTCAGAGGCTTGGCTGTTTCAGCTTCCTCAGGTTGGGCTGGATGGTGGTGTGACTTTTCTGTGGCACTCACACGTTTGGCTGTTTCAGCTTCCTCAGGTTGGGCTGGGTGGTGGTGTGGCTTTTCTGTGGTACTCCCAAGCTTGCCTGTTTCATCTTCCTCAGCTTGGGCTGGGTGGAGGTGTTGTGGCTTTTCTGTGGCACTCAGAAGCTTGGCAGTTTCAGCTTCCTCATGTTGGGCTGGGCAGTGGTGTTGTGGCTTTGAAAAACTCTTCAGCTGTAGCTGTGACAACTGTAAAACCCATCCCCTGCATGGGCAGTCAATGTTCTTCACACATCC
Organism: Protopterus annectens; assembly: GCF_019279795.1. Lineage (NCBI taxonomy): Eukaryota > Metazoa > Chordata > Ceratodontiformes > Protopteridae > Protopterus > Protopterus annectens. The sequence continues at coordinate 119,310,414 of NC_056733.1, read as the reverse complement.
ACATTAGGGTTTCCCATTTATGTAAAAATTCATGGTGGAAATGAACTACATCTATCACAAGCATTTCACCACCTTTTATCACAGTATTAGAAACGCCAACATAGAACCTGCTGATGGTTCTATGTTGGAGTTTCTAATTATCATGTTCTATACTCAACACTGAGAAGTACAGCAGCCTTATGGGACCATGATTTTCAGCAATGCGCCCAAGGGTGTATGCAGGCCAATTTCCTGAATATGACGTTCCAGAAGGGGGTAGAGAGGGCTTTCCAGAACAGCCACTTTTGATGTCTATTCCTATGCTCACTTTCCTTTGGATATCTGATCAGCAAAACTCCAACACACATTCAGACATAATTTATTTGAATATGGTAGTGTTATAGAAAGGGACAAGCTTAATTAGAAACAGAGAGAAAGCACATAAAACTGGAGGAAAGGCCCACAAAACCTAGACAAATATCAGCTCTAATAAGATAAAATGCTCTACAAGAATACAAAGGAATACTGCCAAATCCCAATACTATAGAAACCTTCAAACAACCCCTCTGTGCAACCCTAAAAGATTCTGGTCTTCTTTGAAATCTATTAGTTCAGATAAAATCTTTCTAAACAAAGCATCTCGGCAATACTTTCCTTCATTATGATTTCCAGTATTAGGACCAGCATATCCTCTTCTATTACAGTACCAGATATTTCTTTATTTTAAAATCTTGTCCTCAAAGACATTTATTTGCATAATACCTTAAATCTGTAGACTACAGATGCAACTTCAATTCCATATACCCTAAAATCACGAGGGCTGGAGTTGCAATACATTTTAAAACTTTAGCACATATCTGCAGTATTTTTCATATGACTATCTTAACACAGCCAGGCTTTAAATATGTTCTCATAACAATCCTACCAAAGATCCAAGTTTCAAAAAATGCATCTGACTCCAGTCCAAGCCAATAGTAAACCTTTGCCCACTGGCAGAAATATTTGAAAAGCTTTTTCATGACTAATTACTAGAATATATTCATAACTGATCATTTATCCAACAGACAACATGATTTCTGCCCTAAATATAGCACACAAACTGTGGTCTTTACATTTCACATATATGTCATATACAATACACATAATAAGTTATACATATATGTCACAAATCTGCTTGAAGACAGAAAATGGGTTATTGACTGGAGCAGTTTTCCTAGATCTAAAAAGGATTATTAAAATAGTTAACCGTGGTTTATAACTCCTAAAGCTAACTGATTGTGGATTTTCAGCTGAGGTACTCTCTTGATTTGGAAACAATCTACACAACAGATCATGGGTCTATATTATGAGAGCGAAAAGACATTTGCGCGAATACGTAAACGTCGAACCGTATAGCGCGAAGTGGACTTAGAGTGAAAGTCGAAAACCGCGAAAATGGAAATATCGAATTTCCATGGTTGGCCTGTCTGTGGATTAGCTGCATAAGGTAAGTGTTGGATAGTTACGGAGTTTAGGAAAGGGTGCGGGTTAAGGTAAGTGCTTAGATAAGTAATGCATGTTAGATTTAGTGTAGGGTTAGAGGTAGGGTTTTCTTAAATGTATGTATGTAGGTTATTTATTTTGTTTGTGTATATTTTCATAGGGGAAATGTGCGGTAGTTACCGACCTTAGGGTTAGGGAGGGGTTAAGGATAGTGCATAGATAGTTTTGTATGTGGGGTTTAGTAGTGTTGGAGGTAGGGTTGTGTTAAATGTATGTATGTGGATTATTTGTTTTGTTTGGGTGTATGTCTGTAGGAGACGTGTGTGGTAGTTATGGACCTTAGGGTTAGGGAGGAGTTAAGGAAAGTGCATAGTTAGTTGTGTATGTGGAGTTTAGTGTCAGGTTGGAAGTAGGGTTTTGTGCTTTACTTTAGGTTAGAAGCAGGGTTTGGTTAGTGTATGTATGTGGTTTATTTATTTTATTTGGGTAGGTAGTATATAGGTAGTGGTGGGGTTGGCCGACTATGACAGTTCGATTTTTTTTTCCGCTGTTTAGTGCATTCGTGATTTTCATGTTTCACGGTATAGGGGTCGATATTTTGGTATTCGCTCATAGGGTTTTTCCCTTTCATAATATAGACCCACAGATCACTTACTACTACTGGTTATTAACACTGAAATTGGTGTTATCTCATATGGTGTCCCCCATGGTGCCATCTTAGGCCCATGCTCTCCCTGCTGTACATAAAGAGTCTTCCCTGGGACTTGATGACTTTGTATTAACTATAAGTCTATAATTAACTATAATTCTACCAACACATCCAAATTTAAACTACTGCTTAAGGAACACCTAACCAAAAACTGGCTTTGCTCCTGCACTGATCCAGTCTGATCATTCTGTCCTTCTTTGTTTTTACAACCAAATTATCTCTTCCCTTACCAAATTCTAACATCCAAACTATCCCTCATCTCATGGAATTCCAATTTGTCTCTACTTATCTCAAGCTCATTACTGCTCCTATCTTTATCTACATATCTCAAGCTTCCTACAGTTTCATCATATTTCCTCCTTCTTGTACTTCACTTCAATACTGCCTTAGCTATCACTGTTTAGAACAAGTAACATTAGCATAGCAACAATCAGCCATATTCTTGTTCATATACCATATATGTATCTCATAAATATTTACCACCAAAACTATGATATTGAGCTACGGATCAGTCATTTCTCTATAATGGCACAAGCTATTTCATGTGAATCTATTTGTTAGCTTACTTTTTTTCCACTTTATATTACTCTCTCAATTTACCAAAGTTCTGTATTCTTGATTGTTATTGATTTCTTGTATTGTTTGTAATGTGTTTTTGTAATGGAGCTTTTCTCCCCAGGCCTCTGTTGAAAAAGGGCCACTGGCCCAGTCGGACATCTCTGGTAAACAAATGTAAAATAAATAAATAAATAAACAAACAAACAAACTACATGACATAAATCAGCTATCATTCTTAGCACTGATACAATGATTTATCCTTAGTTTGGAACTATAGCACCATCAATACACTAACAACATATCTAAATAGTCATGGTTTTTGGAAATGCCAAAAGATTAGCAATGTTTACCATACCCGGCTTTACTGATACCACTGGGACCTTCATCATATTCACCAAACAATACAGGTATGTGAGTATTCATAGGTTCATAGATTAGTAATAGACTAACTGCCCTTGTGGGCCATTTTAAGACTAGCCAATTACCCCATGTGAGAATCAAACTCTGCACCTTCTGTCTGTAAGGCAAATATTTTAACTATTATGCCAACAAGCTACCTGCTCTTGAAGGCCATTTTAAGACTAACCAGTTTCCCTTTTTGTGCTTGAATTACCCTATTCCATTTGGTTACAGATTGGTCTTACCCATTCCATGGCAAATAATTACACTACCCCTAATGAGAATAACTAGGATCATACAATAGAAAATTTGAGGGGACACATGCATGGGATAAAGCATTTAGGAGCTGCCTCTGTCCATTATTAGTATGGAAAACAGTCCTGGGGTAAATTTTCTGTTTCCTGTCCATAGATCCAAGCTGATCTTGAATATGGACAGTGATGAACTTTGTTTTACGTGGATGGGAAGTCTGTTCCTGAACAGTGGTATTCTCTGCAAGATATACCTGTCCCTCTAAACCTTTCTGTTGATATTGCAGGGGAGGTTTATATCCCTAAACTGAGTATTTCTGATGCCATTTGACTTGTTGATGTGTACTAAATCCATCAGTACTGGGTCAGAGGATGTCTTGTATGCCAGACACAGGTCACCTCTTAGCAGTTTGTAGGATACCGAGTATAGTAACAGGGCTTTGAGTTGTAAGACATGTTATTTAAGCCTAGCACCTTTTTAATAAGGTATTTTTGTAGGCATCTCAGTTGTTGCTTGTGTCTGGACAGATATATGCCAAAGGAAGCATTATTTTTCAATGACTGGCCTAATGAGGGCTGATTAAAGGAGGACAATAACATCCCTAGTTCTAGACATAATCCCTTTTTGTTTATAAGCTTTCTTACAACAATGGACATGTTGATGAAAAATTAGGTCACTGTCCATATAAATTCCCAAATACCAAACAATTTGGTCAGTTATAAGGAGCATATTGTTAATGTGGTAGTTCTTTGGGATAGATGACTTTTGGGCATTTAGTTTCAGTCCATAATTTTGCACCAGTTATTTATTTAGGACAAACCTTCCTTCAGGATGATAAAGTCAACTGGGGACTCAGTGACTGTTCCTAGCTTGCAGTCATCTGCAGACTTAGTCAGCCAGTGCCTTTTGATATTTGCTTTTACTTCAGAAAAGTAGATGCCAAACAGAATTCTCAGCACAGATCCCATGGGGACTCCACTGGTGACTGGTCTCTTTGTGCAGGTAACTTCCTCTGTTTTGATTTCCTGCATCCCATCTGTGAGCCATTTGGCAATCAAGAGGGTGACATAGGGGTCTATTCCCAGTTTGGTTAACTTTCTACTATGCCTGAGTGGGGAATTGTGTCAAAAGCTTTGGTCAGGTTGGGGTATGTGGTGTGTACCATTCTGCCTCCATGCATTGCTTTGGTGACCTTTTCAAAGAAATGCAGTAGGATGTGTAAGCATGACCTGCCCTTGATGAATCCAAACTGATGCAGGTCACTTCCATGATAAGTCTTTTCATGGCTTTGCATATGAAGCTGGTCCTCCCTTATGCTGGGGAATGATTGTAGCTGAGGTTCATCCACTTGGTACAAAACATGTATGGAGGCTGAGCCTGGACAGTGTTGCTAGGGCATGGATAAGTCATGCTTCATGTTATTTAAGATGTGTCCAGTCATATTGTCATGTCCCATCAGTGCAGTATGTTTTAGCTTTTGATAGCACTTTTTGGAGTTGGTCTTGTGTGATAGTTGGAGAAAAGCCAGTTTCTGGTATATCTTGAAAAGATGGTGGGGAGAAAGTGATAAAGGTAAAGTTACCAACTAGTAGTTTTGCTATATCTTCAGCTTCAGTGTAGGTAATATCATTCACAATCAGCTCATCGCATTGCTGCATTGTGCTTTGAAATTACAAGCATAACTAAAAAATGCCTTATGATTGTCTTTGGCTTGGGTAGTTATTTTAGCCTCAAGCTTGGCTTTCATGGATTTTATGAAGCTCCTGTGTTGTTTGATTATTTCAGCGGCAAGCATAGCTCTCAACCAATTAGGGACAAATCTCAACAGAATCAGGGACAAATCTAGAAATAATCATGGACAATCAGAGACACTTTCAAAATATTAGTACTATTAACTTGAAACATTGCTAGAATAAGATAATTAATAATAATTGTCACTATTTTAAAGTGTAATTCACCACCTTTTCTCCAAAAGTCATCAGTTTTAGGAGGGATTAAGAGGGACAGAGGTAAAATTTCAGTCAAATACAGAGACAGTTATGGTAACTGTTATGGTTATGGTAACAAGGGCTCTAACATTCTGGGAATTACTCTTCTTACATTTGGTCAAAATTATTTTCCTTTTTATTAGAAAGCTTGTTGATATTATGGTTTAACTACGGAGGTTTACTCCTGTGGTTTGCCCTGCACTTTTTCCTGTGGGGTACAGCTGCATCTATGCAGCTTTTTACATGCTTGTATAGTGTGATGGTGTATATTTTTGTATATTTAGTGGAGTTAACTGAGTTTGGTGGGGATATGAAGCTTGCCAATGTATCACTTAGGAGTAGGCAGCTTTTTTTAAGTAATTTCTAAAGGTACCTTGGCTAGAAGGGTTCTCCGGTTTCAATTTTATTTTAAAGGAGACTACTTTAATAGTAAGACATAAAAACCGATGAAGATACACAAGAGATAGTGCAAGATGCTCCCACATTAGTAAGGACAAGATCCAAGATGTTATTCTCCCTAGTGGTTACTCTGACTAATTGTTCCAGGGCATTTATATTGACAAAGTCCAGGAATCTCTGTGTTTGTGCACTAGTGGTGGTGTAGACTTCACAGTCTATAGCTGGATAGTTTAGATCACTTAGGAAGACAGCACTGGGTTTAATACTGAATGATTCTAATTCATGTAGATATATGCATTGCAGCTTTCTTGTGTCATAGAGCGTTAGAGAGGTTTCCATAGCTAGTCAATACATGGTAAGAGACCTTTTCAGTGTTTATTTGGACGTGAACAAGGTTTAGTGCATTATGCTGATTTACCAGCCTTGATGTGAGTTTGTCTGGATGTAGATTGATAGACCTCCACCTTTTCCCCCCTCCTGTGCAGTAGCTGATCTAAACGTGCAGAAGACATTATATCCCTGCACAACCAGAGTGCTATAAGCCATTTTAAACCATGTCTCAGTCACACACAGATGTCAACATCCAAAAGAAGAGCTTGTAGGGAATGGAGTTTCTTGTTTAGGCTCCTAATACTGATAACCCCTTCACGTTTTCCTCTGCTTGTTTCATTATGTTGGTAGGTTTATCAGGTTGGCATTACCTAAAAAGGCACAATGGGGCAGACAGTGTCTTTGCCAATCTCTGTAAAAGCAACGTGGTCTATCAATCATATCCTCCCAGGCGGACAAATATTGGACACCCTTTGAATGACACCAAAAATTAAGCCAATTATTGAAGTCAGTTATTTTTTATCATCCTTGGAGAACGTAGAAAGCTATTCAGTGCTTGGTTCATACCTGCCTTGGACACATAATCTGACAGCTCCATTATGACTCTCTTCATATTACCTTGGGAAGAAAACCTCAAGTCATTGATACTGGCATGAACTGTGCCCGAGTCCTACTGGTATTGTTCAGTGAGTTGAGTGCATGCATGATCTAATGGATCTTGGTCCCAGCCAGTTAACCATCACTCTTTATTTGTCAGCCTGTTAAGATGCACATCTGTATGTCTTACAATGGAGTCATCTATAACAACAATGTTTGGTCAGCTCGATGCCTGTCTTATGGACTCAGCATCTGTGACTCCTGGATGATACACCAAATTTTTAAAGTCACACTGAACTGACTACTGCTAAGCATATCCTTCAACCTCTTAGAGCAACAAATAAAGGGACAGATTTTAAATATTCCTCTTAGAAATTTAGAAGGTTACTAGAATAACAAGTTTTGCATTAGAATGCATTTTTTGAAGGATATGAAGTCTGAAACTCAAATATTCATCATTATTTAGTGGCTTCAGTCCTCAGTGACTGACCAGAAAGTCACACATTTTATAAGGAACAAAACAAAAATATGAGGCAAACATATGGGCAGTTCAGAGGTATGCTGCTAAGTACTGCAGCAATTCAAGGCAGTCTATGGTATTTTGTACCTGTCACAACTGGAGATCTTTGCTCATTTAGCATTATTGTTTTCATTTCTATATTATAACACTCCTTACTCAGCAAGAGGTTCTCCTGTTCGATTATCGGCTGGAGCACCTTCTATGTGGAGTCTGCATGTCCTCCCCGTGGTCGAGTGGCGTTGGAAAGACATGTGTGAATGGGCGTGTCTTTGTTGAAGATTGGGCATCGGACTGGCACCTCAGCACAGTAAAATTCTACTGCCAATAATTAGCGGACCGGAGTTCCGCTGTGGCGACCCCTAACCGGGAAAAGCCGAAAGAAGAACAAACTCACAGCCTCTCTGTCAGGCCAAAATACTACCATGCTACAAACAGCTGAGAATAAAATCTTTATAGATTTATTCACCTTCACAGTCCTCTTAAATATCACTGCCATTATGTGCAGAAGTCATATTGGCTACCTGTCTCAGCTAGAGGTGTTTGTTGACCTTTTCAGTACCCTGCCCTTCACTGGCAAACCTCTTATCTATGTATAACTTGGTTTACTTACCTCAAAGCTTCAGTGTCCTTAACTTATTAACTCCTTTGTGGTGTGGAATGTCACACCTCTACCTGCTTAAACACATCATTAAATCCCAGGGCATTTTCCTTTGCAGTGCTAATAATAGTCAGTGCATTCATAGTCTTTCCATACATACATTAATATATTATAATGCATGCAAATCCAGAATTATATTTTTGGTAAATTTTCATAAACAGATTGTCATATCTTGGAAACTATACAACCTAGACATATATTGTCAGTGCACTTTTGTTAACCAGACGCAAGTTTTCACAAGACAGAAAAAAATGTCTCTCCAAGTGCATATTTATTGAGACAGTTGCAGAAATATGAAACCATGTGCTTAACTGTATCATTAACAAAACAAATAACACTGAATATCTCCCAAGATGTACAACTTAGAGTACAAATATCAATGACAGTTTTCTTCAACATCTCAGGTTTCACCTGATGCCACACAATAGATTGTAAGTCACTTGTTTTTTTGACATATTAAGTACATATGGAAATATTGCTTATTTTCATAATTACTAACAAACAACTAGCAGCATCTGTAATAGAGTGTGATAAAAATAAAAATTTAAAATGAATTATCCTGTCTCCCACAATGCCATTTCACACCATACCCTTCAACTTCATGTAGGTCTCTCAGTTACAAAAATTCAAACATAAATATGAAAATATGAATGTGTGACAAGCAGTGATTGATTTCTCTACTGCAGAACATGCTAGATTAACAATTTTAGTGCCATTTTGTCATTCACTCCACTGGAGCTCAGGAAGTTTGCACTATAAGTTCCAATGGGTGGAACCTAAGCCTTTTCACAGAATCAAATTATGTCCTCACACTTGAAATAAATGCTCATATCTCTGGAACCGTAAGGATTATTAAAGAAGTATAAATGGCAAACTCCAGCATAAAGAATTTTTATAGTGGTAGTATTCTTTAGGTTCTAGGTCTTAAACTGAATTTTATAAGTCACAGTAAACACAGTAACTATTACATTTGTAATAATTTGCAAACAACTTACAATATCTCAGCAACCACTCAAGCTACACACATATTGTCAGCAGCATTTTATTCATCTAGTTGAGAGCTTTCATATGAGGCTAAGGAGTTCTGTCACTGTTACTTGGTTGTTGAGATATTTAGAAAAATGTGAAAATTGTTTCTATATAAATTAATATCATAAAAACAACAGTTAATATCTATTTACCTGCGCTAGACAGAGGTCAAATATTAATGCAGTTGAGTTTGCATTGTGTACGCTTTTAGATGAGATATTTTAAAACCGTGTGTATAGCATGGTTTTGGAATTATTGATGCAAATATGAGCAAACAATATTTGATGCCTGGAGACATCAGTAGGAGTTAACTGCAGATGCACCTGGAGGCGTCACTTGGATGTAATGGCTCTTTGTAATACTGGTGTAGCACACACGTAGGTGTAGCTAAAGTGATATGGGTTCCTTCCTACCTGACTCTGGTGATACCCCTATAGGCCCAACACACCAAGATGGCAAGAGGGACAGATTTTATTTTAGGTGACACATCTAGTTTAAAATGGCAATAGCACAACCATAAACAAATTATTTCAACAGTGCACTAGTTAGCAATAATGCAAGGTGAGATATGTATGCAATAAAAACATACATTCACCCTCTTCCCCAGAACTCAACAGAAGAAAGTCTTGACATTCAAACATGCACAAAGAAGGCAACATCAATGAGAAGTAAAGTTTTATAATGCATAAATACAAACACGGGAAAAAAATGTAATGTCATTAAGCAATAAAAGAGTCATAATACAACAATACAGATACGAGAAAATGCAATGACATTGAGCAGCAAAATTCTTGAAGACAGGAGTACTAACATGAGCAAAATGTAATGTCATTGAACAATGAGGATTTATAATGCAACAATACAAATATGAGAAAATGCAATGTCATTCAGCAGTACTAACACCTTCTACCTCCTTGATCAATTCTAAACAGACCAACTATGAAACACTCTGCTATACCCTGTTCACTGGCCAGTGACTATTTACAGTCTTGCTGCCGGCATGATGGGGCCCATATGAAGTCCAGTTATTTGTAATCCACAGAGCATTTGGGAGGGGAACCACAATCTTATAAAAATATAAAATGATGGCCAGAGCCTCTCTTCACTCTGTCGAGAACATCCTAGTGACCAGGCGCCGTGGTTCCTCTGATGAGAAAAGTAGAAAATCACCTACCAGAACTCTGATAATCATCTATTGCTTCTTGGTACTAGGCCCAAGGGATCTCCTTTTCTTGCTGAATCATAGCAGGTGTGGAGCTACAGGTTTCAGACTTCTCTCCTGATTCCACAAATACCATCATCCAGGATTTCAGACAGAGACAGACACAATCTGCTACTTCACTTCCCTGTCCCAAAGCACTAGAAAAGAAAATCCAGTCATGCTGCAAGGCCCCTTTCCCTTCAGCTATGTGTTTCAGTCTTCCCTCCTTCAGCTAGTGTTTCAGTCTCCTCTTTCACTTTCGGAAATTGTCTTATATATTCCTGAAAAGGAGCTCCACCTTGTGATGTAATGGAAAACTATTACTTCTACATGAAATACAGTGGGAGCTACACTCTCCCCCACTTGAAAATCTTGGGTCCTCCCAAGTCAAAGGTAGATTAGCAGAAAATATTTACAAACACTAGTGCACCATCAACTGAACAATATTTTTGCATTCAAAAGATGCATTCCACCAAGGGTAATCAGCCGCATGCTTAACTTGGTATGGGGTGTCACCACTGGAGTAGGAGGCATAGGGATTATGAGCGCAGACCCTCTGATGAGCTGTGGTCACAGGTTCCTGTGTACTATGTCCCAAACTGTTATAGGTAAGTCTCTGTGGGGGATGAATCAGTCTCTGCAGTTTTGGTTCAGAAGGTACAGCTAAGGAATTTTGCTCGGAAGGTTTGGCACTCACATCACATTCAATGTCTAGTTCTTCAGTAGGCATATTGTCTACTTCTAAGATCTCCTCTTGTATAACTTCATTTTCATTTCCCATAATGGTATGACTATCCTCAGCACTATTTTCTGAAGTTTGCATAGCAGGGCCTCTATCAGTATCAGGTTCTGCAAGAGGCACAGAAACATTACTTAGTCTATTGTTAGGTCTGGGCTGCTCAAAATGACAAGGAACAAATTCCGGTGCATTTACATTGCGATTACAGTTCACAGGGTCTTGAACATCCTCATAAAAAAGCTCACTGAAACCCCAGTCATCATCGCTGTCCTCCTCTCCTTCAGCAAGAGGAAGCATAGGCTCTTGACTATTGGAGAGGATAGTTCCTCCCTGCCTTAGCCTTTTGGATCACCTTGAGTTAGGCTTCTGCTGAGCCATTCTGGGTTCCAGATTCATGAGTCTCACTGATTTTGCCAAAGGCATTAAGTTGTTTCGGTGCCAGGTTTTAATGGGTCCTTCTTTCCCCTCAGGGCAAACTTGGTAGACAGGGATATTAGGTCGCTGAGAACAAATTATGTAAATCTCAGATCTCCAGTGGTCAGCTAGTTTATGCTTTCCTTGCAGTCCCAAATTTCTCAAAAGAACTCTGTCCCCTTTCTGCAAATCATGCATCTTTACTTTTTTGTCATAGTGAGCCTTGTTTTGCTGATGTCTTTGTCCTGTTGATTTTTCAGCAAGCTCATAAGCCTGTCTGATGTTCTTCTTGAGTCTCTCCACATAACTGCCATGAGATCACACTTGTGTATCATCAGCTGTAACTCCAAAGATGACATCAACAGGAAGATGAGCTTCTCTTCCAAACATTAGGAAGTAAGGCGGGAATCCTGCAGCATCATTTTTAGTACTGTTGTAAGCATGCACCACTGTGGATATATGCCTACTCCAATGACTCTTTATATGTCTACTCCAGTGGCTCTTCTTCTCAGCAGATAGTGTCCCCAACATGTCTAGTAAAGTTCTGTTGAAATGCTCGGGCTGAGGATCCCATTGAGGATGATAAGGAGTGGTGTGGCTTTTTTTGGACTCCCAACCGAGTGAGTAGTTCATGGACAAACTTGCTCTCAAAATCACATCCTTGATCAGAGTGTATCCTTTTTGGCAGGCCATAGTGTACAAAGAACTTCTCAAGTAGTAGTTTTGCCACTGAATAGCTTTCTGATCATGAGTGGAAAATGCTTGAGCATACCTGGTGTAGTGGTCTGTCACCACCAGCACATTACTGATCCCGCCTCATCCGGTTCAACGCACACAAAATCTATACAGACCAGTTCCATGGGTCCACTACTTTCCATTTTACCCAATGAGGCAGCTCTGGCTGGCAGAGTCTTTCTCTGAATGCAACAAAGACGCACAACAATAATCCTCAACATCTTGCTTCATGCATGGCCAGTAGAACCTGTCTCGTACCAGACCCATAGTTCTGTCATAACCAAGATGACCATGTTCATCATGCAATGACCAGAGTACTACTTCTCTATACTTCTGAGGAAGCAACAATTGCCACTTTTCACTGCCGAGTGCATTAGGAGATCTCCTATACACTAGTCCATTCTGTATCTGGAGTCTGTTCCATTCTTTGGCCAAAAGTCTTGCTGGAAGATGAATATCCATGCGAAGCATATTAACTTGTCTCTTCTCTAAAGCAGCTGCCACCAGCTGATCTAAGGGGTCTTCTCTTTGATCTCTCCTGAGGTCACTGTTACTCAATGCTGGTAGCGATGAAGCCTGCAAAGTGACCAGATTACAGTAAGCTTGGGGTATGCTTGCTGCACACAGACCCAACCTCTGGGCCTAACATTCAGTGTGTTGATAGCAGGTTGCAATCTGACACATAGCTCTCACCCTTGGTGCTGGAATTTCCACCTATTCATCGTCTGGGTGTAAATCTCCCTGAGCTCTTCTGGACAGACCATCAGCATCTCCATTTTCATGTCCAGGGTGGTATTTCAAACTGAAATTATAGTTGCATAGAGCTGCCATCCATCTGTGGCCAGTAGCATCTAGCTTTTCAGTGGTCTGGATGTATGTCAGAGGATTGTTGTCAGTCTGCATTTCAAATTCAGCCCCATAGAGATAGTCATGCAGCTTATCCACTACCGCCCTCTTTAAAGCAAGGAATTCCAACTTGTGTGCAGGGTAGTTTCTTTCTGTGGGGGATAAACTCCAACTGATAAAAGCCACAGGTCTCAGATTCTTGTCATACTCCTGGTAAATGACTCCTCCTAAGCCATCCCTGGTAGCATCCACATGTAAAGTGTACGGCTTTGTTGAGTCAGCATATGCCAGCACAGAGGCATGTGTGAGGCAATACTTAAGTTGTTCAAATGACTCTTCACACTCAGGAGCCCAACGACTCTCGATGAGTTCCTTAGAACCTCTTGGTCCCTTAGACTTTTTCACAAGGATATCTTCATCTGTTTCGTCTGCTTTCTCATCATTTCGGAGCAAATGGTTGAGGAGTCTTGCTATCTTTGAAAATCCTTCCACAAATCATCTATAGTAACTGCAAAACCCCAGGAAAGATTGTAGCTCTGTGATAGTTTTGGATCTGGGCCAAGATGTCACCACTTCATCTTTGCTGGGATCTGTGGATATTCCATTTGCAGACACTACATGTCCCACATAGGTCACTAAAGGTTGAAAGAACTTCACTTCCCTGTTACAAAGCACAAGAAAAGAAAATCCAGTCATGCTGCAAGGCCCCTTTCCCTTCAGCTACGTGCTTCAGTCTTCCCTCCTTCAGCTAGTGTTCCAGTCTCCTCTTTCACTTTCGAAAATTGTCTTTTTTATTCCTGAAAAGGAGCTCCACCTTGTGGTATAATGGAAAGCTACAGTCTATTATTTCTACATGAAATACAGTGGGAGCTACACTGGTAAGTCACTTAGTTAAAGAGGCCAGGACCAAAAAAGGTCTGGATGCCACGAGGAGCTATGGGAGTTAACTGTAAGTATACAAAAAAGATGCTGTAGGCTTGAATGAGTAAATAGACCTTTATACTCAATATCTCTGAGTGAAAAATTCTTCAACAAATTGACTCCTGTAACCTGGAACTCATTAATAAGGGAAATTGCTGCAATAGAGAACCTCTTATTTTTTAATAAAAGGGTAAAATCACATCTTGTTGAACAAGAGAAGTGTGCTTGTTTCAGAGACATGGGTTAGGGCATCATTTTCTCCTTTTCTATGCTGTCCTAATCTAACACGTGATTCTAAAATGAATAGCCGTTGTATTGTCATGCATGACTTTCCATCTGGCCTGAATCCTGAATGTGTACATAATTCTCAACAACATGTTTGTACTTCTTACTGTCAGCATAGTGTTTTATTTATAGCATATTCCAGTTGTTTCCTTTGTATAGAGTTATATATGTATAGCATTTTACCACTGATTCCTAAGTATAGAGTTATATGTATTGTAGGAAGACATACAAGTTGTTGAAAAGGCAACTTGTCAAATAAAAAAGCTGGTACAGCTAATCAAAAATCATCTTAACTAATTTACTGGTATTTTTTTCTGTATAGGATTGCGGTACAATGGAGATTGAGTAATTCACGCTTTTTCTACCATAGGGCGATTTCGGCGTTGGTACATATAATTAAACTGGGAGTGTGGGGGATACAGGGGGGCTTTCCTCGCTGCATTTTTTTTACTTTTGGACAGGTTGCTGTTCCTGTTAGATCAGTTGCTGTTCAATATTTTGCATTTTCAGTGAATGCTTATGCTTACTTATAGCATGCCAGTTGATTCCAAACTTTAGAGTTATATGTATAGCATATCACTATCAAGCACTATATGATTTATTGTATTTTTAAGGTTGTCTCTTATACTACTGTCTTAATTGTGAAGTCTTTACCTTACGGTCCTGGGAGTAGCTGAAAAGGGTCTTGCACTAGTCCACCTATCCTGTCAACAAACACATAAGAAAGAAAGAAAGAAAGAAAGAAAGAAAGAAATGCTGCCACTGCAGATTTCATAAATTCAGTGAAGTGAAAGCATACCCTGGATTTCAGGATTGTGGGCAAATAAGGAATAAACAGAAAGTTCAATCAGTACAGTTTCACAGATTTTGCCTATATAATAAGCTGTAGTCACAGTTTTAACACAGTTCACCTAATCACCTTCCAGACAAGAAAACAGTTTACAACTTCCATCTTTAATATAACAGTTCCACAAACTTTAATATCCAGGTGAATAACTTCTCCAGCATCCAAGCAATATGACTTTCCTTTCAGCTTCCACATATACTAAACAAATGTAGGTCCTTCTTATAGCTTCAGCATAATCTTCCCAAATTGCCTTTCATCAAACACTCAGTGTAAACTCATACCTCTACCCCAGAGCTCCTCCCAAGAACTTTCAAGACCTTTCAATGTTCCTTTTTCTCATACACTTTGAGTATTCTCATTGGCTCATTGACCCTATATCTGCCTTCACTAACATGCTCTCTGGGAAATGCAGTTCTTGTTTTTGGAATATGCCATTGCTTGAATGTAGAATGTCAGTTTCCTGCACCCACCATGCTGCAGTCTACATACACACACACACACACATATATATATATATATATAGAGAGAGAGAGAGAGATGGCACAGCGGCTTAAGGCATGAAGTTGTTAACAAATCATTTCCTGTAGTGTGGGGTACAGAGCTGGATTTCTTCCACTTCTATTTGTCTGCTATGTGACTCTGAGGAAGTTGCTTAACCAAACTGTAGAAATGGTGCAGCGTAATTAACATAAACCAAGAACCATGCAGAAAAAATGCCACTGAGGATCCAAAATGATAAGATCAAGGATTTTAATACCAAGATTGACTGCTTTTGTGTCTCTAAGGAGTCTTCATCAGAATAACAATAAAAACAATCACCACTTATTTTATACCATGCTTCCAGCATTTCCATTGCATAATTAAAACTTTGAGTCATCATTTAACATTTTTTAAAGATAAAAACACACATACATATCACATTGTAAGTCTGTTTATTACTCAGTAAATAAGACATACTTTACTTAAAGAATGCAAATAAATAAAATAAGTTACAATTTTTCAGCCTTCATATTCAAAACTGGTGCTATAGAAACATAATTGTTAAGCCCTGGGGGGGGGAGTAGCACATAATCTAAGTTGCCACATAAGATCTGTATTGCACAGACATCTCTTCCAGTCTTTAGTAAGGGATTACCCCACAAATTTAGTCAACAGTCTAATCAAATAAGTTTTTGATGAATGGGGGGCAAGTACAAGTCCTTACCGAGTCTAGGTTTAGATAAATCATCCAATGAAAAGCCGAAGGCTAATACGATAAAGCACTTATTATACAACACAATCAATTTTCTAAAGTGATAAGGGATAATAGTAAAAAGGAACTGCAATATTTTTAGAGTAAACACAGATGTGTATAGCAAGGTGAGGGCTGAGCTCATGTTCATTACCAAAACTGATAACTCATATTCTGATGAAGTCTCTTTAGAGAGATGAAAGCACTCAATCTTGTTATTAAAATCCTTAATTTTGCCATTTTGGATGCTCAGTGGTGTTTTTTTCTGCATACTTAACCAGATGATGTTTCTAGGTCACTCCTGAAAAGGGATATATGTGTTCAGTGGATGTACCCAGTTAACAAATTAATACATTTGAAAACATAACATGGTGATTTTCATCAATACAAAGCTAAAATGTGGTAACTGATTGGAATTATCTGTTGTACTGACATATTGATATATATTTGCAGTTAATATTGAAAAGGCACCTGTTTGTATTTTGTGAAATGTATCTAAATGTTATCTGAGGTGCATGAAAGTGAGTTTTTTTAAGGGGAATACCTGGAAAAGTGATTCTGTACATATCAGGGTGAGGAATCAGTAGTAGAGTTATTTATAGAAAGGTTTCAGAGGAGTCTATGTGTTCAGAAAAGATGAACCAAGGCCAGAGCATTGTATCTGAAATGGGGATGGGGAGGGGGTAGAATGTTGCACAAAGAGATGCTTGTGCCAGTCAGAATCCTGGTAACAGAAGCACTGTGGACTGATTTTGGAGACATACTGATTCTAAGAGATGTTATGCTTTTGTTTGTAAATATACAAGGAACCAACTGTAGTTCTGTAGACTATCACCAGTACCTGAGCTGTAGTTTATGTTTGATAACAACTGAATTCTTTGTAATAGTTGTTTGTGCCCAAAAGTGTGAGTGATTGTTAACATTACCAGTTATATTGCTTTGTTGTTTTTGGTGGCATCAGATTAAACCTGCTTTTCATTAGAGAACTGTGGGCATCTGCTGTCTAAGTTCCACACTTGTGGAGAATAAGAACATTTGTCACTTTAAACCTTCTGAAGTTCCAATTCTACCTGTCTTTGCCAAGCACAGTAACAGTAATTCCCCATGCCATGACTGAAGTATTTTTAGTGCTATGCTGCTGTGTGGCAGTAGTAAATGTCTTGGGTCATACAGAAGTATGGAAAGATGTTCTGCAAATCCCAGATGGAGGCATCAAGAAGAAGATTGAGTTGTCTACAAGATGACTACAGAAAAGGGTGTTGTTGTTGTGTCTTTCGGCTTTTCCCAGTTAGGGGTCGCCACAGCGGAACTTTGGTCCGCTAATGATTGGCAGTAGATTTTTACGTGCAGAGTTGTCAGCCCTGACGCACAACCTTCAACGAAGGTAAGCCCATTCACACATGTCTCCACACAGAAGACGCTCTAGCTGAGAATCGAACAGGACAACGTCTTACTGTGAGGCGACAACGCTACCGCAGCACCACTACAGAAAAGGGTGTAACAAAATTAAAATGGGTGCCCCCCTCCCACACATACGCATTCTGTGATTTAAGTGTGGAAAGGGCATGCATATCTAAATATTGTAGTCAGAAAAGTAAGTAAAAGATAAATGTTGAACCAAACAAAGCACAGGTAAACAATGAATAAGATAAGGAATGTTAGAAGGTCTTGTCTATGAAAGTCAAAACTGCATTCTGTTATTGTGCCACTGCTATGTTATTAAATGTGTCATAATAGTGGGTGGGAAGGAGCTGTAGGCCTTACTGGATTCAAGCAGTATGATTATACACATAAAGGAACAATATGTTTGTCAGCAAAAGATTCATTCACAAACATCTATAGAGGTTATTTGCATCCACATGGAAAGATGATGCTACCCCATTGCTCAAACTGAAATGTAGACTAACTTTGGGAAGGTAATGCAACCAGTAGCTGTAGTATGTTATTTCAAACATGACCTGATTTTAAGGAAGGATTTTCCATTCTTAAAAGATTTATGAAAGCAGCGAGAGAATGGGAATATTAGTGAAGAATGGATTTCTCAGGTTAAGGATACAGTACCAAATCAGTTACCAGTACTAAAGGGTCCTCTGATGTGAGAGATGGAGAAATGCCAGAATCTTTAGCTGTACAGGGAGCAGGGGGTAACCAGAGAATTGGGACAAAAACTGAACATACTGGGGAGCCAAACTATGGATATATGTACAGGAGAAGAGGAGACCCGTCCTGGCACTGCAGACCCTGTGAACAAACCCTGACACATGAAAATATCAAGGAAGGGCCAGAGGCTCCATCAAGATATATAACAATCACACATAAGAGGACAAAGTTTAAAACAGCTAAGGAAGAACTGTGAAAAAGTAGAGGAGAGGAAGAAACCCCAATGAAGGGAGAAGATCCCAGACATAGAATGTACAGGAAAGGGTCCTATAGACCACTGGACTGAGATACCCTTTCTGAGGGAAGAATGGGATATGGAGATCCTGGCACCTACATTGGTAGAGGAAGAGACAGGGCCCTCCACCTCTTGGGGAAAACAAAGGAAGAGGATCCCAGTCTGACTCATCTCCAAGTAGGCAAACTTTCAAGAAAACACAGTGCAAGGGTGAAATGCTGAGTTGGTCTGGAGAGAAAATATATATAAAGGTTGGTCAGGGAAGAACCTGCTACAGAGACTCCTATAGCATACCCTTATTCTGAGCTGCAAAACACCCTGATGCATAGCGTGGCAGAAGAAAGGGAGGAGGTTATACATTAGCTGTTAATGTCCAAACCATTCTGAAATGGAGTAATGAAAATGGTGCACAGTCACATGTTAGACAGCCACTTGGGTATAAATGAAACCAAGACACAAAGCCTGAGAAGTTTCTATTGGCAAGATGTCCTGAGAGAAAATAGAATTTTTGCACAAACTGTCCAAGACTGGCAGAAGACAGCTCCTAATCCAGGCTTCAGGAACCCACATATGCCCATAACAATAATTAAAGTTTCTTTTGGGAGATATGCTATGGACATTGTCAGACCCTTAGTGAGGTATAGTAGTGGGTTTCAGTACATCTTGGTAGAGATAGATGATGCTATTAAATCTCCCAGAAGGCATTCCTCTTAGGAATGCTACCTCCAGTGCCATTGGAATAGAACTTGTATTACTTTTTTTCTAAAGCTGGTATATCAAAAGATTTTTTTTTACTTGAAGGATCTCACCTGATGGCTTCTTTACCAGTATCCAACCAGCCCAATCATTCAAGGGGGGGGGCATGTGTTAGCAGGACATTCCTGGGATAGATGAGAGCTCTACAGCCCATTCATTCCTGCCTAGGAACCCCATCTGCCCTCCATTCCATGTTTAGAGCTGAGTGGCAGAGAGCAATCCAGATTGCTCGTCCTGTGGGGTAGTCACCACCTCCCACATTGGCAGCTCTTCTGAGCTCTCAAGGAAAAGTGTGCCTTCACAACCTGAATTCTCCTTGACTTATGAGTGAGAATGCACTCAGGCAGTGCAGACAGGCAGTCTCAAACTCCATTGTGTGTAACACTTAGTGCCTCCACTAGGTGTCACCCATGCAGTGAGCAAGAACTGCCTTCCTTCCCCCAAAGGTTGGGTGACCTGACAACTGCCACTCATTCCCATACTCACCAGCCAGTTCCTACAGTCATCTGAGTCAATAGTCAGACTCAGGTTGCCTGCACCATAGTCAAGGCTGACTGTAGGTGAAAGGGCACCCTAGGCAAAGGACATTATGGTGCCCTGTACTGCCTGATGCTCCCTCACACACACATCCTCTCAGTGCCCTCTAGTGCCCGCTGCCCCCCACACACACACATCCTCTTGGTGCCCTCTACTGCCCACTGCCCCCTCCCACAAACACACACACACACACACACACACACACACACACACACACACACACACACACACACACACACACACACACACACACACACACACACACACACACACACACACACACACACACACACACATATCTCCTCAGTGCCCTCTACTGCCCGCTGCCCCCCACACACACACACACATACACACACACACACACACACACACATATCCCCTCGATGTCCTCTCTGGATCCCTCCATTCTGGCCTCCTCACCCCATCCAGATTACTTTTTTCTCTTTTCTCACATTCTGCCTTACTATTCAGCTATTCCGTGCATCCTTTCCACACACGCTAACTAGACCACACTGGGTGTAATAGCATTAGAGGAAACAACTGATTTAAGTCATAGGGTTCCAAATGCTGTGAGATGTATTTTAGCCTTTTTTAACAACGTTTTCATGCAATGATAAATTGGTAAAAAAAAAGCATGACTAGGGGAAGAAATTCAGTCTTACTCTGAAACTATGCTTTTGCCTGCATTCTTTCAACACAATTTGACTGGCCAAGAATGCACTGCAATAACTGTGAATATATAATCAAACTAAGCTTGGATGGCTCCCAGAAATCATGAGGTTACAGATGCTCTGAGGTGTACTTTAGAGCACTTTCCAATGTTTTGATCCAATTACGGCCTGCACAAAAGCTATGAGTAAGGAAAGAAATTCAGTCTTATTTTTTATTTCAAG